>NW_011477811.1:12309-14070 GCF_000754665.1 Bison bison bison | reverse complement strand
CGAGTGATGAGGATGCCCCCCAGCTCCGGGCAGGTCGGCTGTGCAGCCCTCCCGGGAGAAGCCCCAGGAAGGGGCTCCTGACCCTGACTCCCCCTGCTTATTCTTGGACCCCGAGTCCCGCTGGTTACTCTCTGACCCTGAGTTGCCGCAGTTCCTCTCTGACCCTGAGTCCCCCCAGTAACTCTCCGACCCCTAGTTCCCACTTACGCTCTGACTCTGGGGTTCCTGCGGAGTGGCTGACACCTCATTTGAGTTTTGATGGATGAGGCAGCAAAGGAGCAGGTACCCAACTGAGCCACTGCTGGGGAAAGCCCCGGGAACCCTGGCCACCTCCCTGGCAGCCCACAGCACTTACCCCCAGGACCCCCGCCCCGGCTGCCCCTCCCTCCCTCCGCTGGTTCAGGTGGGCTGGTGTCTCCATTCGCCCCTTGGCTCCTCTTGGATTTGGAGGATCTCACTGGTGGCCCAGGGGTGGAGGAGAGGGAACCCACCTGAATCCTGTGCAGCACAGATGGGGCTGGTGGTGCAGCCCCCAGGGAAACTGGGAGATGCAGAGGGACCCCTGGGTCCGAGAAGCGACCTGAGGGGCCACCCTGGGGGGAGGCATGTGGCCCAGGCTGGGTGGAGGGGGGTGCAGCTCTAGCCTGGCAGGACTGAGGGCGGGCCCTGCTCCCCCAGGAGGCATGTGGTTAGCAGGCATCATGCCCATGTGGAGAGCGGGGTAGGGGCTAGCCGGGCTGTGCTTGTGGGACCTCCTCCCCAGGCCAGGGCTAGACCAGAGTCCTGAGTGCAGTGCGTGCTCTATGCCCGGCCCTGGGCTGGGCCGGTGGACCTCAGACTTGGGGGTGTGGGCGATGGGGGAGAGACAGGGCGCTGTGGAAGGGACGGGCGAGGCTGCGGGAAAACACAAGTGCCAGATTCACGGCTCCACACGCTGTGGCCGAACCCCAGACCCAGACCACCTGCTCGGGAACTGCTGCGCGTCCAGATACACTGAGACAGGGCAGGTGGGACCTGCTTGGGCCAGGAGGACCTGCGGGAGCCTGGACCCCAAGGCTCCCAGTGTGGGGCTGGGCATGCCCTCATCGGAAGGACGCCCCTGGGCTCACAGACCCTCACCTGGCGCATGCCCTGCATGGCGACTCGGGTGACCTGTGAAAGGGGTGCGGGGGAGAGGGGGTTACACACGGAATGAGACCCTCGGAGCAGCTTTTCTCCTTGTTCCTAAAACCTTTGGGTTAAAGGGAAAGGGGCACGGGAGTCTCCAACTCCTGTTTTCACTGTGACACGTTATGCAGAGGTTAGAAATGGTGACATGTTGTAATAACCCAATATTTAATTATTTAAGATCAAAAGAGGCAGGCTGGGGATCTCCGGCTGCGTGCTCAGGATAACAGCCAATCTGGTCCGAGCCCCATTCCGGGTCGGGGGGAACGCGCCTCACACCAGCGGTTGGGGACCCACCAGCGGGGCGCAGGGGAGGCGAGGATGGGGAGCCAGGTTGGGGCTCCGGGCAGGGACCCCGGGCAGCGTTCCCTCCCTTGTCCTCTGGGCGGCGGGCGCGGCGCCGGCGCCCGGGCATTCCCCGTCCCCGCCGTGCGGGTGCTTCCCTGCAGCTAGCAGCCCCGGGAAAGTTCCCCAGCCCCTGATCGGTTCGGCCGATGGAAAGTTTCCGTGGCTGCGTGGCGCCGGCCCAAGGCGCCCGGTCGAGTAGGGGGGACACGGCTCAGGCTGCACCGCGACCGGAGGGGTGCGCGGAGC
>NW_011477811.1:8674-11710 GCF_000754665.1 Bison bison bison | reverse complement strand
TTGCGCGGCCCGTGCGCAAAGCCGGCCTGCCGGCGCCGAGACCCTCGCCCCTCCCCGCCGCCGCCACTGTTCTCATTGGTCGGGAGGCCCGGCAACCGGCGCCGATTGGACGAGCGCGAAGGGACGCCGGCTTGCCATTGGGCGCTGGGGGTGTCCGTCTCTGCCGATCACGGCCCCTCGTGGAGCGGCGGAGGCCGGGGCACCTGCCGGGACCTATGCGGCTGTGGCCCGGGCTACTGGCCATCCTCTCCCGGCCGCCTTCGAGGACGTGCCCAGGCCATGCGGCCCGCGTGGGGAGCCGGGCAGGCCTGGCGCCCCATCCCAGGACTTGGGCCGGTCGGCTCTATCATCACCCCCAGTTCCTGGGTATCCTCCTCCAGCGCCTGCTGTTGGCTGCACGCCGTGCCCGCCCATCGGCACCAGTTGTGTTCCCCACAGTTCGCGAGGGAGCGTTCTGCTGCTCTCCCGTTTTACAGACGGGAAGCCCACCGAGGCCCGAGGCGTAGAGAGGTTCTCGCCAGCTGTAGGTCACTGGGAGGAGGCGGTGGGGCCCCAACCCAGTCCATCTGGGCGGTCTCCCACCCTCATCGCTCCAGCGTTCCCACTGTGGAGATCCGAATGGGTGGGACCCCTCGGGGAACGGTGGCTTTTCTCCTCCTTCAGGGGTGAATTTACAACACCGTGGGCTTCGCCCACCCAGCAGGGCCCGCGGGACTGGCTTCCTTCCCTGACCCAGGCTGCAGATGGGGGCTGGAAGGAGTCAGAGTTCAGGGAAGGGGGCCTCCGCCCCTGGCCCATCGCCACAGGGCCCAGGAGCCCCGTCTCCCCCTCTCACCCACCCTCTACCTGGCTTCTGGCCAGTTTTGTAGGGCCATCCCTCGGGCATGTGTGAAATGCTGCAGGGAGGGCCAGGTTTCAGCTGGATGTTAGAAGTTCCCACCAGCTGCAGATGCTTGAAGTCAAAAGGGTGACCACACGAGGTCATGATCTCCCATCTAAGGATGTATGTGTTCAGAGGTAGGGTGACAGGGAACCCGTGGTGGCCCTGAGACCCCTACCCTGACCCATTTCATTGGCTGACAGCGGAGTGGGATTTCCACCTCCCCAACCCAAGCATGGCTGCATCCCCTTTGCAGATAATGGGAAGGTGCTGGTCAGGAGGGCTTGGTCACTAGGGGTCCCGCACCTCTGGGCCCAGTGGTTTGGGGCAGATCACTCTGCGGCTGCTGCCTGTTGTCCTCCTGGGCATTGCCACTTGCCTCCAAACCCCAGATTCTGCTTATCCAACACTACCACCTCTCAGCTGGACTGCAGAATCCAGCTGCCTGGAGGGGAATCACTGGCACCACCCAGCTTGACTCTCTTGCCAGGTGGTGGGAGGAGGACTGAATGTCTCTCGCTGGGTCTGCCACCTGCTGGTCAGGAGTCCTCGGACAACGGGGAGCCCAAGGACAGGGGGAGCCTTGAGACATGGGGAGCCCTGGAACAGGAGGAGACCTTGGACACGGGAGCTCTGGGACACGGGGAGCCCAGGGTCAGGCAGAGCCCTGGACACAGGGGGCCTGGGGAGTCCCGGGACAGGAAGAGCCCTTGGACCCGGGGAACCCCGGAACAGGGAGAGCCCCGGGACACAGGGAGTCGTTGCTTTCCTTGCCTGCAAAGGGTTTCTGTGGACTTCCGGGACTAGCACAGATGAGGCAGCACAACAGTGGAGTGGAATGGGCTTTTAGGGGTGTCATGCAGGTTTGAGTTGGACTCTTGCCTGGGGTTAATACCAGTCAGGCCCTTGCCCTCTCTGAGTCCCAGTTTTCACAGGGCATCAGCTCTCCAAGAAAGGATCAGGCATCTACATCCTCACTGCAGGGTTGTGGAATTAATCCAGCCACTGCCACTGGCCACTTAATTCTGACTTCAAGCAAGTGACACATAATTGCTCTAAGCCTCAGTGTTTGCATCTGTAAAATGGAAAAATGAGAGCTGGGTCCTGGAATGCTGGGTTAGAGCATTTAGCACACTGAAGTGAAGAGCCAACTCATTGGAAAAGACCCTGATGCTGGGAGAGATTGAGGGCAGGAAGAGAAGGGGGCAACAGAGGATGAGATGGTTGGATGGCATCACCAACTCAAAGGACATGAATTTGAGCAAACTCTGGAAGATAGTGAGGGACAGGGAAGCCTGGTGTGCTGCAGTCCATGGGGTCTCAGAGTCGGACACAACTTAATCACTGAGCAACAAGGCACGTTGTTGTGTGTGTGTGTGCTTAGTCCTATCTGACTCTTTCTGACCCCAAGGACTATATAGAGCCTGCCAGGCTCCTCTGTTCATGGGATTTCCCAGGCCAGAATACAGGAACAGAGTGAGTTGTCATTTCCTCCTCCAAGGGATCTTCCGGATTCGGGGATTGAACCAGCATCTCTTGCATCTCCTGCATTGGCAGGCGGATTCTTTACCACTATGCCACCTGGGAAGCACCATTATTAGCAACCTTGATACAATTGTCATCCTCGTCATAGTTTGCTGAGGGCCCATTTGGAGCAAGCCCTGGGCCTCTGAATCTCCACTCAGACCCCAGACACAGCCCAGAGGCCACTGTGGGCAGGGAGCCGCAGCGAACGCCTCTGTCCTCCGGTAAGGGACCTAGTCAGTGGCTTTTGCTCTGTTGCGGATGGTGCGGAGATCAGGCAGGCAGCTCTGCATCCTGGGGTCGGCCCTGCCGAACAGCTTCGAGGCGGGTTAACGGCTGAGGTGACCGGTCCGACGTCTGTCCTGACCGCAGCAGGCATGTCCGCGGTCAGAGCTGCAGTGGGGAAAGATGGCCAGTCCAAAAGCATGGACTGGGGAGGCGGGGAGGCAGCCCCCAAGTGCGCACCCTGCGGAGCCTCCTGTAGGGCCCTGTGCGGCGCTGGCCAGGGACGTGTCCACGAGGGTAGTAGGGCTGCGAGCCGGCACCTTCCAGCCCGCGGGGGTCACGAGGCGCCCCCAGGCGCTTGGCGCAGCCCCGGGGGCGGGGCGCCGGGAGGTGCAGCCCGGAGCGAC
>NW_011477811.1:6474-8574 GCF_000754665.1 Bison bison bison | reverse complement strand
CAGCCGGAGAGTCCCTCGCGTTCCTGAAACCACGTTTCCAGTGTCCCCGCCTGGACGGGGCGCGGGCCTCGCAGGCCCGGCCGGTGTCCCTTCCAGGGTGGGTGGGCTACGCGGCGGTGGGCCGGGGAGCCCTGAGTCACGCTGCTCCCTCCCTGCGCCCTGCTGCAGGGGATAGCTGATGCCTGTCCGGGGAGGCAGCCGGGGCCATGTCATAAGCGCTCCTGGACAGGCTTTCCTGGGCTGGCTCGGTCGTCAGGCCCTCCCCATGGGAGTTCAGGGCAAGGGGCTGGACAGGGCTGCATCCTGGGTAAGGCCCTGTAGCCACTGGTTTTGAAGACACTCCTGCTCCAGCAGCTGCCCCGGGCGCCTCTGGGCTACAGATCTGGCATGGGCCTTCTGCCCTTGGACAGCTCCTGAGGCCCAGCCGGCCTCTGCTGGGGCAGTCTCATGGTCAGCCAGGCCTGCCCTGCTCTCCTGCTGCGGGCCTGCCCACCCGTGTGTTGCTTTTTTGGTCTCGGTGGACAAGGGATGGAGCTGTGAGGGGTGCCTGCAGCCGGGAGCTCGTGGGAATGGCTTTCTGCTGCTTGCTCCTTGTCCTCTGGGCAGCCTTTCAGGGCAAGTGTCAGATGACAGCATTCACAATGAAGAAAACTCAGGCTGAGGGCCAGTGTTGTCCCCAAGGTCACTCAGAGCCAGGCTGGCCTGTCCTCCCGAGCCCCTCTCCCAGAAGCCTTCCTGCCTTGGGTGACCTGTTGGGTGGGGTGGGATGAGAGGGTGGGCGTGTTGGCAGGTGGACAGAGCAGAGCCTCCGCTCCTCCTCCCTGGGGCCCAGGGCTCCCGGTGGGCGGAGCGTGCTGTCCTGGCGCCCCCACCTGTTGGGACCCCTGACCGCTGGCTGCAGAGGCACGCGTGCCCCAGTACTGTGGCTTCGAGTCACCGGTGTGTCGGCAGGACGCGGGCCGCTCAGACCAGGCCTCCGGCCGTCTGCTCTGCCGCACTGCCCCTTCCCTGAGCTGTTAGGACGGCCTCGCTCGTCCTCTGTGTGTTCATTTCTGGGCTGTCACTTAGGTTGTGCTTCACCGTGGTACAGTCACGTGTGGCGTCCTGGGGACTTAATCCTGTGCTGGCTGCGGCTCTAGAAGGCCCCTGCTGGCAGCTTGGTGCCCTGCGTGCTGCTTCTGAGGGTCTGTCTGTGGCCCCAGGCAGGGAGGCCACTGTAAGTGGGGCCACACTCGTCACTGACACCCTGGGTGTGTGAGTAAGGCTGTGTCAGCCAGTGTGTGAGGACAATTGGTTGGTCTGGACCTTGGGGTTTGGTGATGGCTCTGAGATAACAAGGTCGCCCCCGGGCCACTGACTTCCCTTTTCCGGGTATTGGTGCAGCTGTGTTCCCTCCTTCTTGACTTTCTTTCTGGGTTGCAGAGTGATGGATACACGCTTCACAGTGAAGAGGCCCAGGCCCCACCCCCTGGTGTGTCTGCCGGGTCCTCAAGACCATGCGCAGTAGAAGTACTTGGTTCCACACTCCTTTCAGGGGCTGGTGGGAGTGCCCCCTTCCTCCCCTGTTGACCCCTCGAGCCGCAGGGCTAGCCCCTGGCTTGTGGGGAAGCCTGTTCCTGGGGGGGATGGGGACCAAAGTGCAGAGTGAGCAGCGTGCACCGTGACTCCCTGTGTCCCTTGTTGGTGTTGCTCTTTTGAACCCTGAAGGGACAATGACACTCGCTGTGAGGCTGCACGAGTGCCAGTTCTAAGATCTCAGGAAACATTGTCGCCGTAGAAAATGCATCCTCGTGAAATGCTACTTATCAGCCAGAGCTGCAGAGCTGGGTTGTGGAGTCCTGGGCGGGGAGGGGGCGCGGTGGGCGGTGGCGGGGTGGGCAGCTGACTGCTCTGAATGATTAGTTTAGGCTGGCAGGGCGTGTGTCCCCGTGTGTTTATGTCGTGTGCTGGCAGCCGCCACGGAGTCACGCGTCACATGTCACTTGTGAGCAGCTCCTGCCTGGAGCTCCGAGCTCCGCCCCGCCTGAGGGCGGGATGCCTGGTGCCTGGGCTCCAGGCCAGATGGGCTGGCTGGCTGGTCTTTGATCGCCTTCCGCCAAG
>NW_011477811.1:4095-5407 GCF_000754665.1 Bison bison bison | reverse complement strand
CCTTGTCCGGGTGTGCCCCCTTGTATCCGAGTGTTTCCCCTTGTCCGGTGTTCCCCCTTGACCTGGTGCCTCTTTGCCTTTTCAGCTGAGGGTGCAGGCCCCCACCCCAGCCAGCAGCCACCTGAGCACGTGGGTCCTTGTGCAAACTCTTGGCTGCTGGCCACTCCGAGCCGGGGCTGGATCTGGCCTCCCCGGTCTGCTGAGAACCCCTCTTCCTGCCTGCCCCTGGAACAGCTCAGAGCCTATGGGGAAGACAGCGGGGTCTGTCTTGGTCTTCTTGTGGGCAGCTTTCCGGGAGGGTGCTCCGGCTCCCCCAGGAAGGGCACCCGTTCCAAGTGGCCAGCATGTGGTATGGCGTGGAGTGAGCCCCGTGGCCGCCACCCAGATCAGGGTGTGGACCCGCCACCAGCATGAGACTGGGAACCCCTGTGGGTCCCCGGACAGGCAGGCTGGCCTCCAGCTCCGCCAGTGGACTTCCTCACCCATGTGACTTCACGAACATGGGCGCCTGGCGTGCCTGATCTGTCAGTGTCAGCGGCTTCTGTGAAAAGCTGAGCAGGAGACCCCTGCCCGAGACAGCTCAGCGTGTGCTGAAGCTCGGGGCCCAAAGGGTCGCACGGTGGGCGTCCAGGGAGGCCCGGTGGTGCAGATGGGACACTGTCCACTGGAGAGCACGGGGGTCCCTGGCTCACACCTCCCCCCCGGGCAGACATGTCCGAGAATGGAGCCCAAAGGCAGCCGTGCCTGGAGCTCAGGAGAAAGGGGTGTTGCTCAGGGACGAGGGGGCACGTCCCGTGCAGCTTGGATGGAGAGACACGCTCTGGGAGGACAGGCAGGTTTGCACGGGGGCAGCTCGGGCAGCGGGCAGGGCCACCCCCCAGCCACTGCGCTGCGGGACAGCGGCCAGGAGACGCACGGAGCACCTCTTGCCACAGGGGATGCAGACTGACGGCCAGTGGGCAGGAAGACGGGGTGGCGGGGTCCTGTGTGAGTGATGACCCCGGCTTGCACCTGTACTTTGCCAAGAAAGGTCTGGAAGCACACAGCCAACGGGAAACTCCTAGGTGACCCGGGGGTGCCGCCCCCTACCCACCGGGTGTTCAGCCATCTCTCAGTCTCCAAGCTGTGGTCCTGGGCGGCCTCCCCTCTTCAGCCCAGGCCGCCATCTGGGGGCTTCCTTCCCTGGGGAACGCTCTGGGGCCTAGCTGCACCCCCAGCGGGACGCACGTGGGCTCAGCAACGACACTGCTGAGCACTTGGTGTGGGAGGAGCCCGCCCGGGAACACACTGCTGCTGTCCTTGCCCCGCCTGC
>NW_011477811.1:1758-2279 GCF_000754665.1 Bison bison bison | reverse complement strand
GAGAGTTCCGGGTGCACCCAGCGCCTGGCGGCCACCCTGGCCAGACCCGTGAGCAGAGTGAGGGGAGGGGGCACGGAAGGCCACGAGCTGGGCGGCTGCCGCGTGGCTCTGCATTGTGGTTGCGGCCGTGGTGCTGGCCGTGGGCTCCAGCCTTCCTTGGCGACTCCGTGCGGGGCGGCCAGGGCTCCCTCATCGCTTGCCTGCTTTGAAGGCGGGTCGGTGTGCTGGGAACGTCCTCCTGTGACTCCTGAGATGGGAGATCCTTTGTTTCAGGCTCCAGACCAGGGAGTGATCGCCGGCCACCAGGGCCAGCGAGGTCACCGGCCTCGGGGATGTGTCTGGCCGCTGCGCCAGAGCACGTTTACGGAGACGGGCAAGCACCGCAGCGTGCACCATGCAGGCCCCTCGTCCAGTGAGGGTCTGGGCACTGAGGCCGGCTCAGTTTGGGCAAGGGGGCGCTGCCGGATCAGGAGGTGGGCCTGTCATCTGCCATCCACTCAACACGTTTCCTTCTCCTGCAG
>NW_011477811.1:0-574 GCF_000754665.1 Bison bison bison | reverse complement strand
CAGGGCGGGGACCCCGCGTCGATGTGCAGAGGTGCTCAGACGCAGCCTCGGGAGATGGCCGCGTGGGCAAGACGGAGGGCGGAGTGGGCGTGCGCACAGCCCCTGCCCCCAGCTGGGGCCCCGGTGGCAGCAGGGCAGAGTGGCCGCGCGGGAGACTGGCCTGGGGGCTGGGGCCCTGGGCCAGCAAGCAGCCTGCGTGTTGAGGGCCGCCTGGGCGGGGGTCAGGGGAGCTGGGGGACCCACCGGAGCAGGCAGGAGGCTGAGGCCAGGGAGGGGACGCCGGCTCTGGGGAGCACCCCTCCGTCCTCCAGCTCCGTGGTGGGGACCCCCCTGACAGTGATCCACACGGAGAGGGAGGCTGGGTTGTGACCCCCAACCACAGATGAGTCACCGGTGCGGTTGCTGTGAAGTTGCCATTGTCCCAGGACCTGCGTCATTTCAGCTGCTTCTCAGATGCCTGACATGTGGCTGAGGTCACTCACTCCAGGCCAGGGAGTGAACGGTGCCCAGCGTCTCCTTCCTGCGGGGGAGTGGGCCGCAGGGCCTGGCTGGGGGCTGGGGGCTGGGGGCTGGT
>NW_011477810.1:4236-6163 GCF_000754665.1 Bison bison bison | reverse complement strand
ATTTTAATTGGAGGCTAATTACTTTACAATATTGTATTGGTTTTGCCATACATCAACATGAATCCGCCACAGGTGTACACATGTTTTCCATCCTGAACACCCCTCCCACCTCCCTCCCCATACTATCCTTCTGGGTCATCCCAGTGCACCAGCCCCAAGCATCCTATATAAGACTATTTTATTGGAGGTGGAGTAAGGGACATTGAGAAAGCAAAGATTTTGGCTTGGAATACTAATAAAACCAGGGTGAAATTAGCAGCTGAAATCTGACACGTGAGTATCTAGACGGAAAGACTCGGGTCAGCAATGATAACCACAGATGATGAAAAAATATGCACAGAAACATGTTTTCCCTAAGAAATCTTTTTATATATACACTGGAGTTATAATGTATATTTGTAATTTATCATTTGTACCCTGAGTTGCTTTGTACTGTTTTTAAAAGGTAATTTGAAGACAGGGGCAGAGATTGGAGCAATGCAGCCACAAGCCAAGCAATGTTGACAGCTACTGGGTCTCCGCTTCCTGCAAAGGAAGTGTGGCCCTGCCCACATATTTCATTTCAGCCAAGTGATACTGAGTTTGCACTTTCAGCCTCCAGGACTGTGAAATAATATTTTTTTGTTGTTTTAGGCCAGCAAGTTTGTGGTAACTTGTTTCAGCAGTGATGGCAAATGTTATACAAGTATCTTAATATGACAAATAGCTGATCTGGGTGCTAAGTTACTTACCAAGTGAGAAAAGGAACAAAAGCTGAGATTCTAAGGTCAGGACCCTGAAACATCACCTCCTTAAATTTTGACTGGTGGTGACAGAATGAACCAGGATCCTCTGGACATTTATTATTGCTCCTAAGGGATATTATAAATTTTTCTAAGAGTTCTGAAACCAGAATAAAATAAACATATTCATTCTTCCCATTTTCATGGCTGTTAGCTTTCAACATTTCTTATTTTATTTTGTTATTTTCTTTTCTTCCTGACAGAATCTTCTATGTACATAAATAGTTTAAAGATATGTCTCAGTTGTGGCTATCAAACTAGCTTTTTTTCTTTGAAGATAGTTTTTCAAGAAAAATGGGTTAAACTTTTAAAAATTGATAGCAGAGACTAAATGAAAGATAAAAGCAAGAGGTAACATAAGCTGACTGAAGGAAACATAATGTATTTGGAGTTAGCCTTGGTTGAAAATGTTACCCCGCCACTCACACCAGGAAACCAGTAGCCATGGACCCAGGGGTGATATAATTAACAAAAAGGAGAAGGTTTGTTTGGGGTAGAATATTTGCTTATTTTATTGACAATATGAAACCTCGAACCC
This sequence comes from Bison bison bison, assembly GCF_000754665.1. Lineage (NCBI taxonomy): Eukaryota > Metazoa > Chordata > Mammalia > Artiodactyla > Bovidae > Bison > Bison bison. The sequence goes on along the minus strand of NW_011477810.1, from coordinate 4,843 downwards.
AAACCAAAGTCATAGACACTTACAAAGGCCTATATGAATTATGCCCATTTCCACAGTACACAATTCCCTCTTAGTTCACTGCCCTCAACACACACACTTCCATATATATCCCAGCATTGTACAACACACAATGAGCAGGTTATTAGCATATTATACAATTCTTTTGGATTCTTGTTATTTCATGATGTGTAGTGCCCATCTATTAGAAGTGAAGATGTTACTAAGTAGTGGTGTTCAACATTAGTTGCATATTGGAGTCACCTGAGGAAATCTTAAAACTGTGCCTATGACCCAGCCCCAGAGATTCTAATCTGTGCTACATTCTGGACATCAGGGTTTATAAAAGCCCTCCCGATGATTTTGACGCACAGATAAGGTTGCAAACCATCTAGGCACCAAGGACAAAGTTTAGTCCATAGCTTCTCAAATACTAACATATATATGCATCACCTGAGGATCTTATGAAATTACAGACTCTGATTCATTAGGTGGGAAATGAAGTTATGCATTCCTTGATGCATGCATGATCAGTTACTCAGTTGTGTCCAACTTTTTGCAACCCCTTGGGCTGTAGCCTGCCAGGCTCCTCTGTCCATGGAATTTTCTG
>NW_011477810.1:0-562 GCF_000754665.1 Bison bison bison | reverse complement strand
AGGTTGGGCAGATCCCCTGGAGAAGGAAATGGCCACCCATTCCAGTACTCTTGCCTAGAAAATTCCATGGATGGAGGAGCCTGGTGGGCTACAGTCCATGGGGTTGCAAACAGACATGACTGAGTGACTTCACTTTCTTTCTTTCTTTCTATGTGATTATTTTATTTCCCAACACTGCTCCCCCAAAATAGTCTATGACACATATTTATTTATAAAACTAAAATTCATTTTTATAAATTTTGGAGGTTACATTTGTTCATACACTGCAGTGTTATAAAATTATTATTTAAAATTATCTCCATTAAAAACCAAATATCTCTCCAACATTATAATTATTTTCCTTTTTACATAAAGGAAGTCTAAAAATATTAATGATCAATGGCATGATATATATATATATATATATTTCAAATAAATATATGTGTTTACTTCATAGGTACTTTACCTGTGAAAATACATGAAATTTCAACACAAGACAAAGCTCAAATTATAATCTGAATTATCAGAATTCCAGCTCATCGTTTATTTGAATTGTCCAAGTGTTTTACTCAGGACAGGCTCA
>NW_011477809.1:4439-5119 GCF_000754665.1 Bison bison bison | reverse complement strand
GAGGTGCTGAGCAACCATAAGAGGAGGCATGAGGCGTCCCCAGTCTAAGGGTGGTTGGTCACCGTATCTCTGCAGTGACCGTGTACAGGATGGGAACGATGAAAGGACGGCCAGTGATAACTCTGGACTGTGGCTCCAGAAATCTGCAATTAGACCAAATACAAAAACATGCTCACCATTTCTACCATGTTTTGTGTGTGTTTGGACCGGGAAGAGGGGGAACATAGTCTGAGGATTCACCCAGGATAAATCAGGTGGGGTAGGGCTTTGAAACCACTGGCTGTGGAGTCCTCAGTTTGCAGGCATGTGGGCTGGCCTGTGGAAATGTTGGATGTGGCTACGGCAGGACTGGGATGGTGATGAGACTAAGGTCCTGCAGAAAAGGGCAGAGATCTGAAGGAGAAAGAGGCACAGATTTCCTGCTGCACTGGAGACTTGTTCCACACACGTGAGGAGAACCAGGAAGGTCCTGGGCCTGTGCTGCCCAGGATCAGCCCAACAGCCAGCACGCTCTTTCCATGAGGGTGGCACACACTGGCACGATGTGACACAAAATGCAAGATAAGCTAAGGTAGGCTGTTTGTGCAAAACCAGAAGCATTCTAGGAGAGACAGGGTGGCATGCCTCCAGGCACTTCCACCCTCCCTGGCAGTGCAGGTAGGCAAAGAAAGCACAGGGGG
>NW_011477809.1:0-671 GCF_000754665.1 Bison bison bison | reverse complement strand
CCTCCCAGGGCCCAGGAGTTCCCCACTTTGCCCCGAAAGCCTCCCAAAGTGTTGCCTAAGGCTGAAGAAGATAAAGTTTTTTGCACAAAAGAGCTTTTAAAGCAGACACATACACAATATGCAGAGCGTGCTCCTTGGAGAAAACCCCCTCAGGGGGGCCTCACCCAGGCTAGGAGAGAAGCAGAATGGTAAGAGGGTTTAACAACAATGTTAACTGCTGACATGCAGCTTACTCCAATTTAAAAGGGATGGCTGGCCCCCTACCTGAGGGCATTGTAGGATTTGTGCTGGGGCGTAGCTCGGTTTCTTTCCAAGGAATTTCGGTGGTGCCTGGTGTAGTAGATTCTGATTATATTGGGGAAATTAAAGTTTTGATCTTGCTGCCTACCAAAACTGTACAAATTAACATAGATCAAAGAGTAACACAGCTTTTGCTTTTACCTAATTATCAGCCAGGAAAAAAAAAAAAAACAAAAAACTTGACTTCTCAAGCTATGGGCCACAGAGCATTTGGATCTAGTGATCTACATTTTGGGGTGCAGGTAATTACAGCTTCTGGGCCTTTAAAAGATCTTTTAATTCAAGGAAATGAAATGTCAGGGCTGTTAAATACTGGAGCAGATGTCTCTTGCATTGCTGGACTTCAATCTTTAGAAGGGACAATTTTAGTT
>NW_011477808.1:9537-10981 GCF_000754665.1 Bison bison bison | reverse complement strand
CCTGGGAGGGATTGAGGGCAAGAGGAGAAGGGGATGACAGAGGATGAGATGGCTGGATGGCATTACTGACTCGATGGACATGAGTTTGAGTGAACTCTGGGAGTTGGTGATGGACACAGAGGCCTGGCGTGCTGCAATTCATGGGGTCGCAGAGTCAGACACGACTGAGCGACTGAGCAGAACTGAACTGAATGTTTTTACTAATATTCTGTCTGCTTCATCTTTCCATTTCTGATAGAGGGATGTACAGTTTCCAACTATAATAGAGAATTTATTTATTTCTCCCAGTTCTATAAATTTTTGCCTCAAGTATTTTGATATCTGCTATTACACACATACATGTTAAAGGATTGTTATGTCTTCTCAGAGAAATGACTTATTTATCATTATGTAATGTCCCTCTTTATCCCTAATAACTTGTGCTGTCTGAAATTAATAGAGCCACTTCTACTTTCTTTGGATTAGTCTTAGCATACTCATCATCCATTTGCTATCAATCTGTATGTGTTTTTATATTTAAAGTTTCTTGTAGACATCACATAGTTGGATCTTGTTTTTTCTTTATCATCTCTAACACTCTATTTCCTATGTGTATATTTAGAGTCTTGATGTTCAGAGTGAAGTAATGTGATTACCTTAGAATAACAAAATAATCCTAAATTTCCCTTTCCAGGCCTTGTATCATTACTGTCAATCATTTCATATATAGTGTATAAGCATATACCATAAGCACACATAAATACATTTTTGCTATTATTTTGAACAAACTGTCATCTATCAAATCAATTATGAATGAAAAAAAAGTTTTCATTTTACTTTAACTAATTTCCTTCTCTGATGCTTTTCTTAATTAATGCCCAAGTTTCAGACCTATATCATTTTGTTTTCTCTAAAATTTTTTTTGAACGTTTCTTGCAAGGCAGGTGTACTGGCAACAAATTCCCTCAATTTTTGTTTGAGAATGTCTTGATTTCTCTTTGGCTTTTGAAGGATAATTTCATGCAGTACAGAATTCTAGGTCAGTGTTGTTTTTCTTCTCTCAACACTTTCACTATTTTACTCCAGTCTCTTCTTACTTGCATGATTTCTGAGTACAAGTCAGATATAATTGTTACCTTTGCTCCTTTATAGGCTTTTCCCCCCATGTGGCGTCTTTCGGAATTTTTTTCTTTTTCTTTGAATTTCTGAAGTTTGAATATGCCTTGGCGTAGTTTTGTAAACATTTTTTCCTACTTCATGTTTTTTGAGTTTCCTGGTACTTTGATTTGATATCTGACATTAAATTCAGGAAATTCTCATTCATAATTGTTTCAAATATATCTTCTGTTCTTTTCTCTCTTCTTCTTCAGGTATTTCCATTACATGTAGGTTACAGCTATATTGGTGCTGCTAAGTCGCTTCAGTTGTGTCCAACTCTATGCGACCCCATAGACGGCAGCCCACC
>NW_011477808.1:3995-6226 GCF_000754665.1 Bison bison bison | reverse complement strand
TCACATACAAGGTGAAATCTCAGTTAGATATTGCTTGGAGGACAGATGTAGACTGCTTAAATAATAATCAGGACAACAAAGCTTTTCCAAAGCAGTTTGTGCATATAGTCTAACAGATTTGTTTGGTACATCTCTGTTGCCATAAGCATCTGTACTCATAAAGATTTTAGAGTTTCCAAAGCCGCTTCAAAAGCAGGAATATTACTGACTTTTTCCCTCAAGATGATTGTTGATAGGTGCTATGGTAGTGATGTCTGTATTCTATTATATTGGTGATTGGATAAGCACAGCTTGAGGCTCCCATGTCTGTTGGGTTTGCTCTTCTGTGAGGGGTATGTGACTCTTACATTGCTAAAGAGTAGTGGTGACTTGGATTTAGATAGTTAGGCTTCTTTTTCAGGAAAATAAAAATACCCTGCTCCCCAAATTTCAGTAGCTTATATATGCCTCTTCTCTTGATGTGTATTGTTCTCAGTCACTCAGTTGTGACAAAATCTTTGCAACCTCATGGAATTTAGTGCTCCAGGCTCCCCTGTCCATGGAATTTTCCAGTTAAGAATACTGGAGTGGGTTGCCATGCCCTCCTCCAGGGAATCTTCCTGACCCAGAGATTGAACCCACATTTCCAGCATTGGCAGGCAGATTCTTTACCACTGTGCCAGCATTTACCAATTATTTGCAAAAATTACTTATTTTGGAAGAATGTAATAAATATGGAAACTCTCTGGGGGTTGTAAGCAATTTTTAATATAAATACCTTGTTATAAGACATTCTTCTCACTCATTTTTTGAGCTATAAATGAGACTAATTCCCAATTCTGATGTAATAGATAATGTTCTGAAAATTAAATTCTAAAAAAGAAGTTAAATAAGTGGAAATCTCTTAGGGATGCAGTTTTATGTGAGGGACCATCTATCCATAAAGAAGATAAGCATCACTCTCAGTGTCTGTCCTCACACATCTTAGCCGCTAAGATGTGTCTGACTTTTTGCGACCCCATGGACCCCTGGCTCCTCTGCCCGTGGGATTTGCCAAGCAAAATCCTGGAATGGGTTGCAATGTCCTCTTCTGGGGTATATTCTGACCCAGGGATTTAGCCCCTGTCTCCTGAATTGGCAGGCTGATTCTTTACCACTGAGCCGTCTTGGAAGCTGTCCCCACCAGCACATATCCTGAATATTCTGACTTAAGGGAAGAATTCCAGCATGGATAGGTAGCATAGATGCCAACAATGTTTTGTTCCAAATGATGCTCAAGTGTCTAAAAAGAATTGACATAGTTTACTTAAGACCAGGTGGAATCTGGATATAAAGGAAAAATCAATCTCATTTTGTACTTGCCTGTCTGTTTCCTGTGTTCTTCCCTGCCTTTTGATGCTGTCTCAAGCTATGTATACTCAAAAACCAAAGTGATGACAGAATTGAGTCATTAGTATCATTAGCACTTGTCATTAATCAGCCTAGAGAACAAAGTTAGCCCTGATCTCTTTGGATAACACCACAGTGGTTTTGGAAAACATGAAGGCAGAGCTTAGGAAAAAGTTCACATAGTTAACCATGAGGGTAAATGCAGTCATTGTCAAAGAGGAACAGTATAAAATCTGAAGATAAACATGCATGAAAATCATAGGAAAGGATAAGAAAGAACTGATAATATTTATAAAGAAGATATATTTTCAAATCTAAAATTTATCTGCATTAAACAGCATTTCCTTTTTTCACCATTTATCCAGCTCCTGGGAATAATTATTTGACTATTTGATTCTATTAATTTAACTATATTAGATACCTCATATGAATAAAATTATATAGTATTTTCATTTTGTGACTGGCCTATTTCACTTACCAAAATTCCCTTCAGCTTTATCCATGTTATTGCATGTAGCAGGATATCCTTCATTTCTAAAGCTACATGATATTTTACAGCATATGTATACAATGTTTGCTTTTCCATTATCTATTAATGGACATTTGGGTTGGTCTTACCTGTTTGCTATTGGAAATACTATCCAATAGCATCATGAACAGAAGTGGCATGATTGCTTTGTTCCTGGTCTTAGAGGAAAAGTATTTAGTCTTTCACCATTGAGTCTGTGCAGCACTGGGGAGACATTGAGGAGATACTCCATGTCTAAGGGCAAAGGAAAAGCCCCAGCAAGATGGTAGGAGGGGTGAAATCACATTTAGAATGAAACCCCATACCCTCCAGAGACACTCAGAGGTCTCAAACA
>NW_011477808.1:0-670 GCF_000754665.1 Bison bison bison | reverse complement strand
TGTCTAGTCAAAGCTTTGGTTTTTCCAGTAGTCATGTATGTATGTGAGAGCTGGACTATAAAGAAAGCTGAGTGCTGAAGAATTGACGCTTTTGAACTGTGGTGTTGGAGAAGACTCTTGAGAGTCCTTTGGACTACAAGGAGATCCAACCAGTCCTTCCTAAAGGAAATCAGTCCTGAATATTCATTGGAATGACTGATCCTGAAGCTGAAACTCCAATACTTTGGCCACCTAATGTGAAGAACTGACGCACTTGAAAAGACCCTGATTCTGGGAAAAATTGAAGGTAGGAGGAGAAGGGGACGAAAGAGGATGAGATGGTTGGATAGCATCACCGAATCAATGGACATGAGTTTGAGTAAGCTTCGGGAGTTGGTTTTGGACAGGGAAGTCTGACCTGCAGTCCATGGGGTCATAAAGAGTCTGAGCGACTGAACTGAACTAATTGAGTATAAAGTGTGCTATGGACTTTTCATAAATGCCCTTTATTATGCTAAAGTAGTTTATGCCTTTTTCTTTTTTCTTTTTCCTTTTTCTGATTTGCTCAGTGTTTTTACTATTAAAATGTTTTGAATTATTACTGGGACGACCCAGAGGGATGGTATGGGGAGGGAGGAGGGAGGAGGGTTCAGGATGGGGAACACATGAGAAATAAAGGAATAAAAAATTA
>NW_011477807.1:8790-9366 GCF_000754665.1 Bison bison bison | reverse complement strand
ACCCCATTAATCCTCCTGTGCTAGATAAACTCTCTGTGAAGCTTTCCTTAACCCTGCAGTCTGGTTTAGGAACTGTCCTTCTGTGTCCCACAGTTTCCTGTATTTACATCTAGTCTGACACTTATCTCTGTGTGTTTATTTCCTTTTTGAATATCTGTCTTCCCTACTAAACTGCATGTTCTTGAGATCAGATACATGTATACCCAGCACCCAGCATGTTGTTAACTGACTCAATATATGTTTGTCAAAGAAATGAGTATATGTAACAGTAATGAAATGTGTAAAGAGGTTATTTTAATTATTTGGGGGAGAAGTATGAGATTCAGACTTAGAGTTGTGGCAATGGGAATGGCAAAGAAGGAATGGGTTTAAGATACCTAAGATCCCACATGCCACCGAGCAACTAAGCCCACACACCGCAACTACTGAGCCCTTGCACTATTTCAGCCACAACTAGAGAGTCCATGTGCTTCAAGGAAAGATTCCACACGATTCAATGAAGACCCCACATGCTGTAACTAAGGCCTGTCACAGCCAAGTAAATAAACAGATTTAAAAAAAAAAAAAAAGCAACAA
>NW_011477807.1:3447-6095 GCF_000754665.1 Bison bison bison | reverse complement strand
ATCTTCATCTTTCACAAGGTTTTATGATATCTGTGAGCCAGACTTTTGTCCCTCCATGGGTACTAGGAAAAAACTGAGATTTTTTTTTTTTTTAATCTGTTTGTCTTATGGACTTGGTTTATGCTAGGGGATCCTAATCCACCCATGTCTGTCCTTATCAAGCCCAAGGGCTCTACTGAAAATGATCTATCTCTGGAAATAGCCCCAACTCCCTGCTACATCCCACTTAGTTCTCTACCCTGGGCATATGGGATTGGGAGTATACGTGATTCAATCTGCCTTTTCTAGGTCAACAACAGGATAATTAAAATTGCTCAAAGTTTTTTTTAGGCTTTAAGTCATTTTTTCCCCCTGCTCTTGGTTATATTTCAGATTGGCTTGTTTCTGCTCCAGTGCCATCACAATATCAGTTCTGGGCAAAGTGTTACTATTAACTTTTCCCATCAGCTCCCTTCCACTTTCAATTTCTCTTTCTGGCCCCCTTTTTCTTTTTTAGCACTCCTCCTTTCCTCAGAGACTTCGAGTAATACCAAACCCTTGCTCAGGGAAACAAAACTCATAGGATAAGTTCCAGTGATAAGCTAACAGGTGAGTGAGTGAGTGTTAGTCGCTTGGTCATGTCCAATTCTTGGCAACCCCATGGATTGGGGCCCTCCAGGATCCTCTGTCCATGGGATTTTCCAGGCAAGAATACTGGAGTAGGTTGCGATTCCCTTCTCCAGGGGGTCTTCCCCACCCAGGGATTGAACCCGGGTCTCCTGCATTGCAGGAAGTCTCTTTACTGTCTGAGCCACTAGGGAAGCTAACAGGAGTGATGGTTTAATACAGTGAGGAACTCAGTGATATCTTGAAATCCTACCATGTAAATATACTCTGACTTCCCCCAATAAATACCCTACTTATGACCATGTACAGCCATGTAGCCACTCTCAAAAATGGCCAAGGAAACAGGCAAACACAATCATTCACTTACTTATTCATTTAACTTTCTTTCTTTCTTTTTTTTTTTTTTGGTCAAACACCTCAGCTTAAGACATTCTAGGCAAGGGGAACAGCATGCGAAAATATGGGGGGGGGTCGGTTTAAGGAAGAGCTTGCCTGATTCTAAGAACTGTAAGTTCTTGAACTTAAATGAAGTGTAGGATGCAAATGTGGGTCTTCCCTGGTGGCTCAGCAGTAAGGAATCTGCCTGCAATGCAGGAGACACAGGTTTAATCCTTGGGTTGGGAAGATCCCCTGGAGGAGGGAATGGCAACCCACTCCAGTATTCTTGCCTGGAGAATCCCATGGACAGAGGAGCCTGGTCGTCTATAGTCCATGGAGTCAAAAAGAGTCAGACACAACTGAAGCAACTTAGCAGACATGCAGGATGCAAATGTGCATGAGAATATAGATGAGACCTGAGAAATAGTTACAGGTCAGATCAGAAAGTGCCTTGCTTTTCATTCTGAGGAGTTTAGGACTTTATCTTGAAGGTAGTGGAGAACAGTTGAAAGACATTAAGCAGGACAGTGAGATGATCAGATGTATGTTTTAGAAAAATTACTCAAGTAGTCACAGTGTGGATAATGTTGAGAAGAACTAAAGACAGCTTCAAGATATCAAACAAATGTATTAACAGGTCCTTAGCCTATAAAAGTTACCAGAAAATCCCTCTCCTTTTATAAGGGTCATCAGAAAAATTAAATTATAGCTTACTTAAAAGCAGCTGAGAGTAGTACAGTTGTGTCTGCTCAGGACACCCCAAGGGATTCTGCTTTTGTTGGCAGTGGGCCCAAGCATTCTATCTATGACCTGACCTTGACTAATTTATAGTCCTTGGAGCCTGAAAAATAGAGTTGGTACATGATACTTTCCCATCAGCAGTTACGAGTTTCTCCCATTAAAAAAAACTTAGCATCACCCATTAAAAAACAAAACAAAACAAAACAAACTTCCTGGATCCCACACATTCCTCTAGCTATCACTTTATCTCTTTTTCCTCCTTTGCAACCACACTTCTGAAAGGTATTTCTAGTCTCACTTGTTTATTGTCTCACCTCCTACTCACTCCCCACCCTGATACAATCAGGTTAATGCTACCATTACTTGACCAAATACAGCTCTGACTAAGGTTATCAATAACTTTAATGCTAAATCTGATGGTCACTTGTTTGTTCTCATATTCTTTTCTTAATTCAATACAGTGCATAATTCAATATAGTTAATCACTTCCTTCTTGAAACTTTTTCTTTAGCTTCTGAGTCCAGCCTTCCCCTGGCTCTCTTCCTGCATGTTTTACCCTCTTAACCTCTACTCTATATCACAATGTTGGAATCATCTAAGTTTCACTCTAGACCCTTGCCTTTTCTCATACTGTGCTTTCTCCTCCAGATGAACTCAACCATTCCCATGTCATCAATAATAACATATATGCCAACAACTCCCAGTATTTCTGGACTTCACTTTTAAACTTCAAAATAATATATCCAATCACTTACTTGATGTACATCTGAAATCAAACTCATCCAAAACCAAACTCATCTTCCCTCTTTTTCAAACTTGCTAAAAAGACCACCATTCCTCCAGTGATGCATACCAGAATTCAACTATTCTTGAGAGATTCCTTTCCTAAATACAAAATAATTGTTATAGTCTAAATGGTGGCT
>NW_011477807.1:0-581 GCF_000754665.1 Bison bison bison | reverse complement strand
GAAACGAGTCGCCAGTCCAGGTTCGATGCATGATACTAAACACTTCTAAAACCATTTCCCAAGTTGGAGCTGGATGTTATACTCCCTTATTCTTTTTTTTTTTGGCCCAAGGCCCCTCCCCAGGGATTTATACCAGCTTTTCTTTTTCTTTTTTTTAATTGAAGCATACCTGATTTACAATATTATTTTAGTTTCAGGTATACAATAATTTTATATATTATATTCCATTAAAGTTTTTACAAAATAATGGTTATATTTCCCTGTGCCATACAATATACCCTTGTCACTTATTTATTTTATACATAGAGGTTTGTATCTCTAAATCTGCCACCCTTATATTGCCCCTTCCTCTTTCCCTTTCCCCAGTGGTAACCACTTCTTTGTTCTCTATATCTGAGACTCTGCTTCTGTTTTATTATATACATTTGCTTTATTTTCTAGATTTCACACATAAGTGATAACAGGCTATTTGTCTTTCTTTGACTTATTATACCAAGTGCAATACTCTCTGCTGCTGCTGCTACTAAGTCCGTCCATATTTTTGGAAATAGTAGAATTCCATTCTTTTTATATGGCTGAGT
>NW_011477806.1:18237-19583 GCF_000754665.1 Bison bison bison | reverse complement strand
ACCAACCCCCAGAGTTCACTCAAACTCATGTCCATTGAGTCGGTGATGCCATCCAGCCATCTCATCCTCTGTCATTCCCTTCTCCTCCTGCCCCCCAATCCCTCCCAGCATCAGAGTCTTTTCCAATGAGTCAACTCTTCACATGAGGTGGCCAAAGTATTGGAGTTTGAGCTTTAGCATCAGTCCTTCCAAAGAACACCCAGGACTGATCTCCTTTAGAATGGACTGGTTGGATCTCCTTGCAGTCCAAGGGACTCTCAAGAGTCTTTTCCAACACCACAGTTACCTGTGTTCAAATCCAAGGTCTGGAGTTGACTTCTTATATAAGTTGAACAAATTATTGCACCTTTTCGATGCCTCATTTCTCATCACAATTATATATAGGCTCCATATGTTCATTGCAATGAATGAGTAAGGCAAAAATGTAATATTCTTTTTTTGAAAAACGTATTCAGTATAATATTTATTTTCTTCTAATTTTTACTCACTTTTTTTTAAACTAGGGTGTAGTTACTTTACAACATTGTGTTGATTTCTGCTGTACAACGAAGAGAATCACTATACATTCACATAAAGTTATAATGTTCTTACTGCAGTACTAGGAACTTAATACCACACTACAAATAGATATCGTGCTGTGCTTCATTGCTCAGTTGTGTCAAACTCTTTGTGACCCCATGGACTGTAGCCCACCAGGCTCCTCTGTTCATGGGGATTCTCCAGGCAAGAACACTGGAGTGGGTTGCCATGCCCGCCTCCAGGGGATCTTCCCAACTCAGGGATCAAACCTAGGTCTCCCACATTGCGGGTGGATTCTTTACCATCTGAGCCACCACAGAAGCCCACAAATATATTAGTTAATATTATTTTCACCATTGATAAATGGATGGATTTAAAGACAAAATATTTCTTTCCCCTCTCATCTGGAAAACTCCTTTGTACATTTCAAAACGGTTTTTTTTAACATCACCTTCCCTATCAAGTCCTCTGGGGTTCCCCAGGAAGACTTCGGTGTCCTTTTCTTGTGCTCCCATCATATTTTATTCCTAATTCTATGCTAGAATTCTAAAGAGATAAAGGTCCATCTAGTCAAGGCTATGATTTTTCCAGTAGTTATGTATGGATGTGAGAGTTGAACTATAAAGAAAGTGGAGCACAGAAGAATTGATGCTTTTGAACTGTGGTGTTGCAGAAGACTCTTGAGAGTCCCTGGAACTGCAAGGAGATCCAATTAGTCCATCCTAAAGGAGATCAGTCCTGGGTGTTCTTTGGAAGGACTGATGTTGAAGCTGAAACTGCAATACTTTGGCCACCTGATATGAAGAGCTGACTCATTGGAAAAGACC
>NW_011477806.1:13121-16041 GCF_000754665.1 Bison bison bison | reverse complement strand
GAATCCTCCTGCAATGCGGGAGACCTGGGTTTGATCACTGGATTGGGAAGATCCCCTGGAGAGGGCATGGCAACCCACTCCAATATTCTTACCTGGAGAATCCCCATGGACAGAGGAGCCTGACGGGCTACAGTCCATGGGGTCGCAAAGAGTCAGACACGACTGAGCAACTAAGCACAGCACAGATAGAAGGGTAGATTAGATAGATTGATGATTTATAAGCTAGATTATGATAATTTCTTTCTACTTTGTTGTTCATTTATTCTTTAATATTTATTGACTTCCTACTACAGTGATAGGCCCTGGGAATAAAAGATGATAAAGAAACCAGAACTGCCCTTAAGATATTTAGCGGGAAAAATAAACATGAGAAGAAATAATTATCATACAGTGCTAATGAAAAAAAAAGCAAAGACAAGAGGTAGGAATGCCAAACATTTTCCAAAATACTTTGTCTTGAATTTGCACCACACTCTGTTCAATTACTGAACTAATGATTGATTCTGAATCAGATCAACCCACCCAGGCCGAGTTAGATTCTCCCTCTTTGTGACTCCCTTAGAATTCATTACATAATCCTTTATTTCTTTGCTTGTCTACCTCCCTAACTAGACTCTGAGCATCTTGAACACAGGATTGTATCTAATTATCTTTGTATTCAAAGCATCAGTTATATTTTTGGCACATGGTTGCTCCTCAATAAATGCTTGTAAATGGAATGAATGAATGAATGGATAAACTCAACAAAAGATAGGGAGGGAAGAATTTCTTTGAAGTCTTTGTATATAAACTGATATTTAAACTACTAAGGATCTCATATTGTTCAGCTAAAATTCTGAAACTTCAGGTGAGGTTGAGAGGATTAATGAATGTCATGTGCCAGTCTCAATTTTGTTTTCTTGTATGAAGATCCAGACTTTGCAAATAAGATAGTTGTCTCCATCCACCATGCTGAAGCTCTATAGGGACAAAAACAACAGCTGCACATTCCAGAGCAGCTTATGAGATGTACTGAAAAGAGCTGAATATTTTTTATATCAAGAACATGGGCTTTTAAATACTTGTTGAATCAAATTCAGTAATGTTTGTGTTTGTTTTTTTTTGTTGGTTTTTTTTTAATCTTCTAGATGGTTATTATTTGCTATCTCTACGGTACCATTACATGGCTGCTGCCTCAGCCTTTTGCAAGCAATTATGGTGAGTTTTAAAATCAAGTAGCAGTGCAGGGGTACAATTCTCCTGGTTCTCTAGTGTAGTTCAACTTCATGCCTTAAGTATTTTTAAATCCATAGTTATGTGATCTTTTTTGGGCTTTTGAAATAGTGTTTAGGAGTAAGAGTCTTCTGCTGTTGATTTTCAACATTCAAATATTTCCCCCCATTTTTTGAAATGCAATCTAAAAATTTGGACTCCTCATTAAAATTAACTCTACTAACTTCAATATTCCCTTTGCAGATGCTTATACAGATAAGCATCCAGTCCCACTAGTTCCATAAACTATATTTGCCCCAGATGCCTCTTTAGAAGGTTCTAGAAAAGTGTTACTTTGAAAGACAGACACCTTCCTGAAATTTTTTCTTAGTGACTCTAAAGGGGAAATTAAGTTTGAAAACAACCAGATAACTCTTCTTTCCTTTTCCTCCAAGATAATCAGGATATGGATTCTAAAAATCTGGAGGTTTAGTAGTCTGGACTAGAGATAAAGCTGCCTTGCATTCTTTATGGGGCAGACGCTTCTGGGATACCCACATGTACAGTATCAAATGGAGCAGAACTCCAACTAGCTTGTCCTCGACTCATTCTCCTGTCACTTCTGAGTGCTTCATCTCTTCTCTTTCTCTACTCTTGAGCACCTTCATTTTACCCTGCCACTCTCCTGCTACTAAGCTCTACCTTTCTGTGAAGAAGTCAGTTTGACTTCTTTCAATTCTTGTTTGGCAGAAGAACTTCCAAATGTTCAAAAGAAACAATGATCTAACTTTCCTAAGAAGTTCAGTTGGATCATTCCCCTGGTGCAAGTGACCTGCTTTTATTGTATTCCAAGCTGCAAGGTTGTTTCCTTGTTTTTATAAAAATCAAAATTAGTAGAAAATAAGATAAGATCTAAAAGTTATACTCAGACTAAAATGTTATTTAGGAGCAGCTGGTGTTCATATAGGGGTTAGAATGCAATTAGCACCTGTCTTCTAAATATTTGGTAAGCATAAATTGAAATATATATATCTCATAATCTGTAAAATGGTCTGTTGCTTTTTGTGAGAAGAAACTTAAAGATAAAATTAGGAATACAAATAGAAAAGAATTAATTCAGTGATGATGCTGTTAATTGGCTTTTTAAGTAGAAACATAGCATGTAACAGGTTTAACTAAAAGGGACCTAAAAGATAATTTAGACTCATGACTTTTAGGAAGATCATAGTATTTTTTTCATGATAACACAGTCGAACTGGGAGAAATGAAACTAGGTCTCAGGACTCCTCATCCTATTATGCTCTTCTTAATTTAAGTGTCAGGTCAAGGAATTCATAGGCTGTCTGCTACATTAGGGCTTCTTACACTGGGCTCTTTGGAAGGGATTTGTAGATCTTCCCTAATTTCAGGTAAGTTTCAGTGTCAATGTGCACTTTCCTCTGGGTGGCTGGTGGTTGGGGAGCATAGCTTTCAAAAGACTTAGAACAGCCCTACTATACTCCCCCTGACAAAAAAAAAAAAATGAGGTATAAAAACCTTTGAACTAAATAAATATTTATCTTCTCTTAATGTAAAATCATGGATAAATGTTTTAGTGCTGTATCTTCCTTTTCAGTTCTGGTTCAGTCGTCCATGGAGAAGGAAAGTACTGTGGAGTAGGAAAAAAAAAAAAAAAGAATCTTATACCTTGACCTTACATGATCCATCTATTCAGAGATCTTTCATTTAC
>NW_011477806.1:8503-11510 GCF_000754665.1 Bison bison bison | reverse complement strand
GAGAGTGTTTTGCCTATGTTTTCCTCTAGGAGTTTTATAGTGTCTGGTCTTACGTTTAGATCTTTAATCCATTTTGAGTTTTTTTGTGTGTGTATGGTGTTAGAAAGGGTTCTAGTCGAACCAGTTAGATTTAAGCTCAGTTTATTTTATATTCCTCCTTCAAATGTGGACCATCCCCATACATTCTCAAAGGAACTGAATCTCTCATACACAAATTGAATCTCCCTTCTGCATTCCAAATATCTTACAAAACCACCAACTTTTTCACAACCTCTAGATTGAGATATTCAAACGTTTTTGACATCCTATTCTTTTTTTATTGACGGTATCCAAGAACTACCTACATTCTATTTGTATTTTTCCACTGGTTAGCATTCCCTTTCAGTTTATTTAATAAATAAATGGGTTTTGAGAACCCACTAGGTGCCAGATGAATTGCTAGGGTGCTATGGGGGAAACAAGATGAGTTAGATTCTGTTTTAGCCCTTTAAGGAATTGCTAACAAGGAGTACCAAGCATATTTACAAAGAGCTACAATGCAAGGCCTTCATAGCATTGGCATTCGCTACCCTTGACTCTAATTATACTGTGCTATTATTGACTTTTGTCTGAATCCATACCCATCTATAGGATTTATTTCAAACTTTTCCATTCTACACACCCCACTTCATTTTTATTTTCTTACTTTCCTATCCATGGTCATTCCAACTACATGACTTTTGATTATTTTTTTCTCTCTTCTTTGATTTTTTTTTTCTCTCTTCTGGGCCTATGTGTAGAAGAATATGACTCCATAATCCTCCTGTTGATCCAGTGAAATTTTGGGGGCTGTGCCCTTTGGCAAACGGCATCAACCATAGGATAACCTGGACATTCACATTCCTACCTGAAAAGCTGATTTTAATTAACTGGAGCTCCCTTTCTCCAAGTCTCATTGCCTTTGGAAAACTGAGATCATTTGCTGCTTCAGTTCCAGCCACATTACTCTCACTGCAGGAGACCTGCCTTATGTAGTTATGCCACGGATGACCATCTAGGCCTTGTAAGACACCTAAATCACTTCCGAGTATCCTTCTTTCCCACCTGAACACTTTGGTATGCTACAAGCTGTGATAAAGTGATCCCTAGGCCCAAATTAATGAAAGGGGACACGACCGCCCAATAAACAAAATACAGGGCCCAGTATTTGATGCCGAGGGTGAAAACTACCGAAGTCTTAACATCCATGTCCATTCATTTCCTGATCTTTAGATATTCATATTCGACTTCAGGTAATGTAACTGAGTACTTGGCTCCCCCGAAATTCCTATGCTGCTCTCATGAATGTTTTATACAGCTCCCCAGCCTGGATGTTAACTGTTGTGTCACACAGTTGTGTGCAGAGGACAACAAATCACTCATACCTAGTTTTTGAGCTTTGGCCAGTTCCAGTTTTCAGGCAAAAGCTGTCAAAGCAAAAATACCTATTCTTAAAACTAGGCATCTTTTTTTTTTTTTTAATTTCTTCTGCCATTAATTAATCCATGAAAGCATCATTTTCGCATTCTTTAAAAAAAAAAAAAACAGAAATCCATTTTATTCAACTCTAAGATCTGATGAGAGAACAGTTGTTGAAATATGATTTTGTTTAATTTTAGGCTAAGATTTTATAGATCATTTGTAAATAGAGAAGAAAAGAGAGGCAGTAGTCACATTCTTGCTTTGATCTTGTTTCTAACCTGAAAGGTTATTCAAGTGATTAATGAAACAGGTGGTAAATCTAATTATCTACCTTTAAAAGCACTATTTTGGGTGTACGCGTATGTGTGCATGTATGTGTACGTTTGTCTGTCTGTGTGTTTCGCTGAGATTGCTTGATTTGCAATTTTGTATTTTACATTCCAAGAAACCTCACCTTTCAATGCTCTGTTTAGAAAACAGAAATTCAACATCTCTTCAAATATTCATTCCTGTAACTCTGAGGTGGGGGGTATGGAGGGGAAAGAATAGGTCACTGCACTGAGAAGAATTATGAGGGTATAGTGACATCTACAGGTAGCATGGATATTGTTAAATAGCATGTGTTTACCATCTGCTGAAGAATGGACTGTTCTAACAAGCCTCTCTTTGCCTTAAGTTTGTCCAAACAGGCCTTGCCCAAGGTGATCAGCAGGAAAGATTAGAACAATTAATCTGGAATAGCTGATGTAATGGATTTTGCTAAAATCAAAATATCTGTGCTAAAGGGGCCTTATTTTACCTACTTTCTTATACCTAGTTTATCTTCATTTCTGGCTCTCAGTGACAAAAGAACCAAAATAAAACCTTTTTGTTCCAGTAGTCCCAACTCAGGTTAACATGATGTCAGAAATTATTCTCACATTTTCTTAATGAAAGGACTGAGAAGAACAGTAACAGTAGGGGATGTGGCTAATAATAAATTATCCTTGAATTAGGCTCATTAGTATCAATTATTTTGCTATCTGTGGAAAAACAAAACAAATCAGGAAAAGGTAAAGATAAAATTTAAGCTCCTTGTAGGGTGAGATTATGTTACAATTTTTTGTATTTCTCATGGTGGTTAGACATACATAGTGAATAGTTGCTCAACTGAGAAAAAAATAAAAAGATGTAAAATTGTTAGTTGCTCTGTCGTGTCTGACTCTTTGGACTCCATGGACCATAGCCCACCAGGCTCCTCTGTCGATGCAATTTCCTAGACAAGAATAATGGAGCGGGTTACCATTTCCTTCTCTAGAGAATCTTCCTGACCCAGGGATCAAACCCATGTCTCCTGCATTGCAGACGGATTCCTTACCACTGAGCCACCAGGGAAGCCCCCAAAAGATGTAATGCTACTTTCAAAACTCTTTATTCTAATGTCTATTAATTGGAATTTAGCAGTCATGTTGCTAAAACATCTTTTCAGTATCCACTCTGTGCAAAGTGCTATACAAACCTGCTTAAAGGTTTAAAACCCCAACAGCTTAATAATTTCCTTGTCATTCCTTCATGACTTCTTTTTATT
>NW_011477806.1:4438-6617 GCF_000754665.1 Bison bison bison | reverse complement strand
GAGAAATATCAATCACCTCAGATATGCAGATGACACTACCCTTATGGCAGAAAGCAAAGAAGAACTAAAGAGCCTCTTGATGAAAGTGAAAGAGGAGAATGAAAAAACAGGCTTAAAACTGAACAAATGAACATCATGGCAACATGGCAGATAGATGTGGAAACAATGAAAACACTGAGAGACTTTATTTGAGGGGGCTCCAAAATCACTGCAGATGGTGACTGTAGCCATGAAATTAAAAGATGCTTGCTCCTTGGGAGAAAAGCTATGACCAACCTAGATAGCATATTAAAAAGCAGAGACATTACTTTACCAACAAAAGTCCGTCTAGTCAAAGCTATGGTTTTTCCAGTAGTCATGTATGGATGTTAGAGTTGGACTATAAAGAAGACTGGTGCCAAGGAATTGATGCTTTTGAACTGTGGTGTTGGAGAAGACTCTTGAGAGTCCCTTGGACTGCAAGGAGATCCAACCAGTCCATCCTAAAAGAGATCAGTCCTGGGTGTTCATTGGAAGGACTGATGTTGAAGCTGAAACTCCAATACTTTGGCCACCTGATGTGAAGAGCTGACTCATTGGAAAAGACCCTGATGCTGGGAAAGATATAGGGCAGGAGGAGAGAAGGTGATGACGGAGGATGAGATGGTCGAATGGCATCACTGACTCAATGGACATTTTGGGTAAACTATGCAAGTTGGTGATGGACAGGGAGGCCTGGAGTGCTACGGTTCACGGGTTCACAAAGTGTTGGACACGACTGAGCGACTAAACTGAACTGAACTGAACAGGAAACTCTCTTTCCAGTGGCTATAAAATCAATTTTCTGAACTGAACATTCTCTTCACCTATCATCTTTTCCCTTGAGATTAAAAATATTTATGTATCTGTTTTAGCTCTCCTTAGATATTTTTTTAAAAATAATTTAACTTATTTATTTTTGACTGTGTTAGGTTTTTTTTGTTGTGTGAGCTTTTCTTTATTTGTGACAAGCAGGGGCTACTCATCATTGTGGTGCACAAGCTTCTCATTGCAGTGGCTTCTCTTATTGCAGAACAGTCTTTAGGCATACGGGCTCGGTAGTTGTGGCTCCCAGTATCTACAGCACAGGCTCCATATTTGTGGCCCACAGACTTAGCTGCTCAGTGGCATGTGAGATCCTCCTGGACTGGGGATTGAACCTGTGTCTCCTGCACTGGCAGGCAGATTCTTCACCACTGAGCTACCAAGGAAACCTCTCCTTAAATATCTTGAAGGTAGGAACAGTCTTGGACATTTTTATTTATGTGCCTTGTGCACCTTGGGTGCTCAGAAAATATTTATTGAATGAAGCAAAAGATTTATCCTGTGGATGTTGAATAACAATTTAAGAATTAGAGGATAAGGTAATATTTACAAAAATGATTACACCAGGTCATTAATTGGTCTCCATTTTAAGGAGTCTTCATTATTCCTAAAGATTTCTTTGAATATAGATTAAAATCTTAAACATAGTGTAGGGTTTCATTTGTGTGCTTATGTTAGAAAGAAGAAGAGGGTTAAGCACAAATCGATGGCTGAAGAGACAGGGAGGCAATAGAGTGGCCTGAATTCCCCCCCACCCCTTTTGGCATGGGGAAATGTAGGAATTTCCAGTGGTCATGGCCAGGATTACCTGGCTAGAGCAATTTTGCTAATAGCCCAATCAAGGAGGCTGGCTATCAGATGAGGCACGTTAGCAACAAGAGGCGATAGGATGTTCTGCTACATGGGATGCTCTTCTGTCAGAGAGCAGCAGAAGAGTAGGGCTTCTTGGAGACTCATGAAGAACCTTGATATATGTCCAACAAGCAGATCAGTATTTAGGCATTGTTGCACAGAGGGCATCTTCAGCCTGTCAACATGAGAGAAGCTGGAATAGCCACAATGAGGATTAAGCTTTAAAGAAAGAGGAAGGGGACTTCCCTGGTGGTCCAGTGGTTAAAATGCAATGGTTTCAATTCAGGGGATCCAGGTTTGATCCCTGATCAGGGAACTAAGATCCCATATATGGCGTGGTGTGACCAAAAATAATTCTTTTTTTAAAAAAGGAAGGAGGTGTCTCAGAGCCAGACCCTGCCAACACCTTTCATCTCAAACCCCATAGTCAGGACCACCACTCAAGCCTCACCTGAAGATAAGGAAAGGAGATGAGATTTTTTTT
>NW_011477806.1:0-649 GCF_000754665.1 Bison bison bison | reverse complement strand
TACATTTATCCATCCTCCCCCTAACCCCCTGCCATCCAGACTGGCATTTAATATTGGGCAGAGTTCCATGTGCTATACAATAGTTTTTTGTTGGTTATCCATTTTAAATATAGCAGTGTGTACATGACCTTCCCAAAGTCCTTCACTATCCCTTCCCCCCTGCCACTATAAGTTTGTTTCCAAAGTCTGTGAGTCTCTTTCTATTTTTTAAGTAAGTTCAGTTGTATCATTTCTTTTTAGATTCCACATATAAGGGATGTCATATGATGTTTCTCCTTCTCCATCTAACTTACTTCGCTTGGTCTGACACTCTCTAGGTTCATCCATGTTGCTGCAAATGGCCTTATTTTATTCTTTTTAATGGCTGTGATATATTCCATTGTATGTACGTACCACATTTTCTTTATCCATTCCTCTGTCCATGAACATTTAGGTTGTTTCCATGTCTTGGCCATTGTAAACAGTGCTGCAATGAACATTGGGGTGCATGTATCTTTTGGGGCCATGTTTTTCTCTGTATATATGCCCAGGAGTGGGATTGTAGGGTCATATGGTAGTTCTAACTTTAGTGTTTTAAGGAACCTCCATATTGTTCTCCATAGTGGCTGTACCAATTTACATTCCCACCCACAGTGCAGGTGGGTTCCCT
>NW_011477805.1:4527-6561 GCF_000754665.1 Bison bison bison | reverse complement strand
TCCATCCTAAAGGAAATCAGTCCTGAATATTCATTGAAAGGACTGATGCTAAAGCTGAAGCTCCAATACTTTGGCCACCTGATGCGAAGAGCTGACTCATTTGAAAAGACCCTGGTGCTGGGAAAAATTGAAGGTGGGAGGAGAAGGGGACGACAGAGGATGAGATGGTTGGATGGTATCACTGACTGAATGGACATGAGTTTGAGCAAGCTCCGGGAGTTGTTGATGGACAGGGAAGTCTGGTGTACTGCAGTTCATGGGGTCACAAAGAATCGGACACGATTGAGCGACTGAACTGACTGAACCAAGCAAAGAGTTGATGGGCATGTGGAGAAGCTGAAACTCTGATACACTATTGGAGGGAGTGTCAAATGGCACAACCACTTTGGGAAAGAATTTGAGTTTTTTAAAATGGAAAGATATGCATACTCTATGATTGAACTATTTTTAGCTATTTACTCAGGAGAAAGAAATGCACATTCATAAAAAGACTTGCACATGAATGTTTATAACAGCTGTAGCTACAATAGCCCCAAGTAGAAACATCACAAAAGCCCCAAGTATCTACAGGTGCATGAATTAACAGCCATGAAATATTGCTCATTAATAAACAGGAATGAACCATAGATATATACTATAACATGTGTGAAGCTCAGGATAGCTACACTGAGTGAAAGAAGCCAGACCAAAAACCAGTACATACTGGATGGCTTCACTTTTATAAAATTCTTTAAAATGCAAATTAATCTATAGTGAGAACATAGATTAGTGATTACAAAGGGATGGGAGAGGGAAGGGAGTGACTTGGGGAGAGATTACAAAGGGTATTTAATTGTGGTGATGGATTTAAGGGTATGCATACATATGGCTAAGCTTTCAGATATTGTTCTTCAAAAACATGCAGTTTATCGTGTGTGTCTTGTAACTACTAAAATGGTTTTTAAAAAAAGAATTGGGATGGTCAATAGGTTTTTTCTTTTTATTAGTTTTTCTTTAAATGAGGAGAGATTTTTTTCTCTTGCGGCACTGCGCATGGCTTGCAGGATCTTAGTTCCCCAAACGGAACCCCCTGCAGTGGAAGCGTAGAGTCTCAACCACTGGGCCACGAGGGGAGTCCCTTGGTCAGTAAATTTTAGACGAGACTGCCACTTCTGATCCTGAGGATGCTGTCATTTTAAAAGAACAGTCACTTCCGTCTCTATTTATACAGTCCTCATACTATGCTTCCCTGGAGGCTCAGACAGTCAGGAATCTGCCTGTGATGCAGGAGACCTGGGTTTGATCCTTGGGTCGGGAAGATCCTCTGGAGAAGAGAAGGGCTACTCACTCCAGTATTCTTGCCTGGAGAATCCCAAGGACAGAGGAGCCTGGCAGAGTCGTGGGGGTCGTGAGGAGTTGGACGTGACTGAGCGACTAACGTTTCACTTTCATACTCTGCCAGGCATTGTCTTAAATGCTTTACATGCATTTATTTATTTAATTCTCATAACCACCATATAGGTAGGGACTATTTTGGTCCCTGTTTTATCCATAAGGAAGCTGAGTCACCACAAGCTTAAGTAACTTATCCAAGGTTTCCAAACTGTGAGTGGAACTGGAATTTAACCCCTATCTGTCTTGTATCCATTTCCATACTCTTAACCTGGGGCCAGAACTAGGGCGGAGCCTGAAGAGATACCCTTTTTAAGAATGTATTTTATTTTAAAATTTTTATTTATTTATTATTGGCTGTGCTAGCTCTCGGTTGCTACTTAGGCTTTTCTCTAGTTACAGTGAGCAGAGGCTACTCTGCTGTGCGGGCTTCTCACTGCAGTGGCTTCTCTCTTGGCAGAGCACGGGCTTCAGGCTGTGCGGGCTTCAGAGGGTGCTCCACGTGGGCTCTTTAGTTGTGGCGTCCAGGCTGCAGAGTGTGGGCTCAACAGTTGTGGTATGTGGGCTTATTTGCTCCTTGGCATGTGGGATCTTCCTGGAGCGGGGATTGGACCCGTGTCTTCTGCATTGGCAGGCAGATTCTTTACCACTGAGGCTCCAGGG
>NW_011477805.1:0-1378 GCF_000754665.1 Bison bison bison | reverse complement strand
AGCTTGTGTCTGACAGCATGGTGCCATTTCCTTCCTCTGCTGGGGAGCTGGAGGTCTCCCGGAACCCACCATGCTGTCAGACACAAGCTTGGGCCTCTGCTTTTGACAGAGCCCTATCAGAGGTAGGGGTCTGCTCTCAGGAGCCAGGAAATGCGTCCTGTTACAGACAGAGGAGGCAGACTTGAGACTTCCCCAGGACCCTGCACCTGCTCAGTTGTGGTCCTCCCACCTCCTCTCCCATCCTTTCCCTCCTCCTCCATTCTTCCTTCCGCCTGTCTCTCCTTGTTCCTGGCTCCCTTCTCTTTCTCATCATCTTCCCATCTCCTTCCTCCTTCTCCCTCTCCTCCAGATTCCATTCATTCCATACACATTCATTAAGCACCTACTATGTGCCTGGACCTCTTTAAGCACTAAGGATGCAGTTAGCCAATGAAAATCTGCCATTGTGGAGGTGACAGTGGAGTCAGGGGCTCAGATGATACGCAAGCAAACAAGTCAGTATATGGTTGCATGTTGGGGACCATGAAGAATGAAGAGGTTATTGAAAGAGTGTGATGAAGGGGTGGAGTGATGGGTTGCTCTCTTCTGTCGGTGCTTGGACGAGGCATCTTGGGATTTGTGTACCAAAGGAGGTGCAGCGGCAGCCCTTGTCTATCTCTGGGAAGGCAGTTGCGACAATCAAGACTGCCTCCATGCATTGCCTCATGTCCCCGAGAGAGCAGAGTCACTCTTGGTTGAGAACCACTCTTCCGAGGCTGAGCTGCAGATGGCAGGGCAGCCCCTGTGTCATCCCTGCCTGTCTCCCGCCTCCACCACTCAGCCATGTGGGTGTCAGACTACTGTGATCATGAAGAACCCCGCTTTTGTGAGGGAGGATAAAGCAGTGTGCACTGAACTCAGGCATGCACCTTTTCTTTATGGCTGTGTCCCAGTAAACTTTTTTATATTTTTATTAATTTACTTTTTAATTGGAGTTTAATTGTTTTGCAGTGTGTTTCTATCCCCTCCCTCATGAACCTCCCTCTCACTGCACCCTCTGGGTCATCATGGAGCACTGGGCTGGGCTCCCTGTGTTATCCAGCAGCTTCCCACTGGCTGTCTATTTTGCACATGGTCGTGTAAAGGACTAATGCTGAAGCTGAAACTCCAATACTTTGGCCACCTGGTGCAAAGAACTGACTCCTTTGAAAATACCCTGGTGCTGGGAAAGATTGAAGGCAGGCAGAGAAGGGGACAACAGAGGATGAGATGGTTGGACGGCATCACTGACTCAATGGACATGAGTTTGAGTAAACTCCAGGAATTGGTGATGGACAGGGAGGCCTGACATGCTGCAGTCCGTGGGGTCGCAAAGAGTCAGACACAACTGAGCAACTGT
>NW_011477804.1:4725-5716 GCF_000754665.1 Bison bison bison | reverse complement strand
CAGAGGCCGAGCCTGGCCAGGCCTGCTCCCCGCTGCAAAGGGAGGCCCGCAGCTGGACCACAGGCCTGGGCCAGCCAGGGGGTGGAGGGCCAGCGGAGGGCATAGGGCCCTGGGGTTCATCGGGGCTGTGGGGGGAAGCCTCTCCAGGCCACTGTGCTGCCCTTCTCACCTCAGGCCCCACGCTCCTCAGAGGAGGACCAGAGCGGGCCCAGCTCTGTGGTCGGCAGGCAGGCATGAAGCAGGCCTGCCCCGGATCCTGCCCGGGGCAGAGCTTCCCACCAGGCCCACGTGGCCAGGCCCTGGCTGCCCACCCCACTGCCTGTGGACAGGACCACTTGGAACTCCTCGGAAGTCAGGCCCCAAGGCGCCCGGGGCCCCCAGACCGAGAGGGTCAAACCTTCCCCGTAGGTGGCCAGCATCCTAAAGGCTTAAGACGAACTGTTCCCAGAAGGGTTCGGACACCCCAAAACAGATGGGCTCCTCTTCCAGGGAGCCAGCCCTCACTGACACACAGCACACACGGCCCCGCCCCAAGTCCCTGACCCTCCACACAGACCCCCTGCTTCTGGATCCCCCAGGCTGAGCTCCCAAGGGCAGGAAGGACCTGGAGCCCCAGCCCCGCCAGCTGGCTTAGCAAAACCGGGGAGCAGAGCCCAGCCGCCTGCACTCCCCGGACAAGGGCCTGCCCAGCAGCATGCTGAGCCAGGCCAGGAGGCAAAAGGCAGGGAGAGGGGGTGAGGGGTGGCTGCAACACCTCCTCGGCAGAAGGGCAGGTGGGAGGAGCCAGGAGGTTCACACGGTGGGTGAGGGAAAAGACCACTTACCTGTGCTTTTCTAGCTCATTGTGTGAGGACCTGTTTGGAGAAACAAAGACAGAGCTCAGTTCACTGCCCACCACCAGGGCAGGGGGCGTGGGCCCCGCCCAGGGGTCCAGAGAGCTCACTGCACTGCCCACCACCAGGGCAGGGGGCGTGGGCCCCGCCCAGGGGTC
>NW_011477804.1:0-890 GCF_000754665.1 Bison bison bison | reverse complement strand
ATCTGGCCGAGAATGTTGACAGCTGCGAAGCTCCGCTCCGATAGGCCCGCCGCGGTAGTAACAATTTAGAAGCCCAAGCTTAGCAACAGCACGTGGGGGCCCGGCCCCCGCGCCCGCTGATTGGAGGCCGGCGTGCATGTTAAGTAGGCGCCTCGCGCCTATTGGCCCAGAGAGGGCCATGTAAAGTAGGGCCGGCGGAGCCAATGGTCGGCCGCGGGGCGCGCGGCCAATGAGGGCGCCGCGGCCGGACGCGTTGCCGAGAGGAAGCGGAGCGCGGCGGGGCCGCCCTCCGCCCGGCCCCCGCACGAGTGCCCGATGGGGCTCGGAGAGCGATCCGGACACCCAGCCGGTCCGCCGGTCCGCTGATCCGCGTCCTCTGCGCAAGAACCTGTCGCCCTGAGCCTGCTGCCGCACTGGCTTCGCGGAAGTTCGGGTCCTCGCGGTGTCCTCGGAGGTCTCCCGTGAGGCTGCAAAAAAACGACAACCCTCCCCGCCAGACACAGCGTGACCCCGGGAAAGGCTCGGGCTTGGAGGAGGGGCGTAGACGGTCTGAGCCTAACGGTCAGGGCTTCCTGAGGATCTCAGTGGAGAAACTGAGGCCCACAGCAGGAGGGGTGCCTCAGAGCCGCCCAGAGGACCCTAGGGCAGAAGGAAGAATCTGAGAAAAGAAGGGGGGCAACGCTCTGCCGCCACAGTCCAGACGGGCTCCCATGAGTAGAGGACTGCGTGATCACGTCTGGCCCAAAGGGTGGGGACATTCCAAGAGGCTAGCACTTGTCCCCTCTGGCCACGGAAGCGCTTTCTAGGGAAGAAAATTGCTTTGCCTGGGAGGGGAGCTCTCATCGAGCTCCCAGCTGGCTGGCGGGTGGCCCTAGTGACCCCTGACCCTA
>NW_011477803.1:4593-5491 GCF_000754665.1 Bison bison bison | reverse complement strand
AACAAAAGTGCAGGACCAGATGGCTTCACAGGTGAATTCTATCAAACATTTAGAGAAGAGTTAACACCTATCCTTCTGAAACCCTTCCACAAAATTGCAGAGGAAGGAACAGTCCCAAACTCATTCCATGATACAACCATCACCCTGTCACCCAAACTAGATAAAGATACAACAAAAATAGAAAATTACAGGCCATTATCACTAATAAACATACACAGACACAAAAATCCTCAACAAAATACTGGTAAACCGAACCCAACAGAACATTAAAAGGATCACACACCACGATCGAATGGGATTTATCCCAGCGGTGCAAGGGTTCATCCATACCTGAATGATTTGCCAGACCCCTCTGATCCCTTGAGATTCATTATCTATGTAATTTTAGCATTACCTAAAATGACTGAATCCCTTTCATTAAAATTTTCTTTCTTAAATAAACATCCACTGCCTCTAAAGCACTGTTTTACTTAGTCTTGAAATCACTTATTTGCTTTCTGAATATCTTCTGGCTATTTCCAGTAAAATAAAGAACAATCTAAATAGCTTAGAGAGACATAAACCTGGTTTGTCTATTTGAATGACAGTTATTTTACTTGATTTTAAGTGAGTATTTCCCTGATTCTCTTACCTCAAGGACAAAGTCAGTCTAGTTTCCAAAGAAAGAAATCTTGGCAGTACCTTTTTATTCAGATCAATGAATGTTACTTGTTTTCAAACTACACATTTAGCATGATGAGAAAGATTGAATTTTCTAGGAAACTGTCCAAGTTTGACATACCTTATGCATCAGGACAGACTGCTTTTTGTTTTGCTCTGACACCAGGCCTGTTGCATTCAAATGCCAGCTCCAACATGTGTGTGTTAAGTGACCTTGGTTTTATTATAAGGTAACATC
>NW_011477803.1:0-761 GCF_000754665.1 Bison bison bison | reverse complement strand
TATAGAGTGAAGCCTTTGTCTCAAGATCATTACCAGACAATTTTCCCTTAAATTAAGAACTGTGATTTCTGCATTATTCTCCAGTTGGCAGAGGAAGACTGCAAAGTCTGTGTTGTGCCAGGCGCACAATAAATCTAGTTATAGCTGCAAACATATCTCACAGTTGCTATTTCATTTTGTATTTTCAGATTTTTTTAACTGCAGAATTTTTGTTGAAAATCTTTGGAGCAGGGGGAACAGGCTGTGAATGAATTGCCAACATAAACTGGCTAGGAAAGAAGAAAAAATCCAACAGTTATACATGCACTGATAGAAAATGCATTATATCGGTCAGATTTCTGTGCCACTCCCACAACTCCTTAGTGTTGGATAAAATGGCTGATCAGGCAGAAGGCAAGCAGGTTTTGGAAGCGTCATGTCCTGCGGCTTCCATATCCATCCCCATGCAGACTCCCCTAAACCCTAAGGAGGAGGACTGCTTGGGAGGACCTTGAACTAGGAGTCAGATGACCTGAATTCAGATCCCACTCTGCCATACCCTTGCCAGGCCACTTTGGGAAAGACCCATATCTGACCCTCAAGCTCTACTTACCTCTGAAATGGCGATAGTATCATTCGCCCTGCCTTTTAAAGTCCCTCCTGGGGCTTTAAAAGGATGCAATGAGATGATATGTGTGAAAGTCATTTGTAAGACCCGAAGAGCACTCTAGGTGTAAGGTCACAGCATTGTTCTCCTTGCTCTCATGGGGGAAGAAGCTTCT
>NW_011477802.1:13281-15233 GCF_000754665.1 Bison bison bison | reverse complement strand
GGGTTTGGCAGGAAAACTTGGTGAGCGACAGGTATTGCTGCCTGGCTTTCTCAGAAACCCTGGCACCCACCTAGCCTCCTCTTCCCTCCCAGCTGCCCCCAGGACCCTGAGTGGGTGAAGGACCACACAACCCGTGCTGGGTTCTTCAGTCACACAAGAGAGTCTTGTCTAAGTAGAGTAGAAGAGCTGCCATCTGAGGGAGACAAGGAAAAACTGTGGGCAGACACTCAAAAGGAGACCTGGGTGGGGGTGGCTCAGATCTCCCAGGACAAATTGATTTGTAGACCATCAAATTGATGACCTACAAATAATAATAATACATAAACCAAAAAGAGGATGGGATCAGATATATGACATCTATGCATGTTTTCCATCAGTTCAGTTGCCAGGGGATTCTTCTCTGTCTGGAAACTGCAACAGTAATGGCATGTCTAATGCTGAGAGAGTAGAAACATGTACGAGATTGAAGCTAGAATCTTTCCTGGTTTTGGCTTGAACCAAATTGGAAACCTTCATCAACCACATTCTGCAATACACTGAGGACCAAATTACAGATCCACCACGTAGCAAACAGAATAAAACAAACAAAAAAAAGCATATTTGAGAAATGATCATCTTTTCCACATATCCTCTGGGAATTTACATGAAATTCACATCACTTTCTTCCAGTTATTGGCCACAGGTATCCAAGGGCATTTTTTTTTCCCTCTTGTTTCCAGCTCACAGAACAAACGTTACTATCACAGATTCACAAAAGCAAGCTCACACACACCAAGATAGAAGGTAAGGTTAATTCTTAAAAGGTCCTCTCCAAATAATTTATTAAAATATATCCTTTGTTTTTCAAAAAGTCATTTTGGGAACACACAACACCCAGGACAACTCCAACGGGCTTGTAAGTAGTTAAGGCACTCGAATAGCATGTGCTGCATCTCCGCACAGTCAAGGCTGCCCTTCTCTCTCTCTCTCTCTGTCCCCCAGATCACTGAAGGACACTAAGGATACCTCAGAAAACATAGATTCAGGACACTTTGCTCTGCTGGCTTTCATCTGTGGGCTTGGGGGTAGCCAGGCAATCATTCCAGGCACAGGAGAAAGGCACCGTATGCAGCAGCCAGGAAAGGGTGGGTGGGCCTCTGGCTGGACAGCTTTAGCACATCCTGCATAAGGGGAGCTGGGCTCTTCTGGCCAGGGTCGCCCTGACATGCCAGCTCCTTGGGGCTGCCCTGGGAGCACTCCTGCCAGCCTTGACCTGGCTAGTGATGGTGGTCCAACCCACTGCCCTCTCCTCATGGTGGCCATGCTCTCCTGGCTCTGGGTGACTGCCATGTGGTTGCTGGCAAGCAGGCCCAAGTCCGCCTCACTCTCTGACATGTGGATGATGCCACTGTGGGTAAACTCATTCTTGCTGTCCTTCCTGGCCTCCCTTTCACTGTCCTTGTTGTGGTGCTCGGTATGCCGGGCCTTCTGGTGGACCCCTGGTGGCTCACCAGGCTGTTTCAAGGAAAAGGTCCACTAGCAGGTCTTGGACTTGTACAGCCTCTCTTCTATGTGCAACCTCATGTGCTGCATCAGGTCCTGCAAGGAACAGAACCTCTTGCAACACATGTTGCACATCTTCTTCCTTTTGTCTGCCTTGCTGGCTGTGCTCCTGGGGGAGCCTGTCTTTGGCTTCTTGTTGTTGTCAGTCTTCTCCAGGGACTTCTTCTCTGCAGCCCCCCACCCTATTCCTCCCCCCACATGGTCAGAGGGCCCCTTGACCTCCTTGTTCTGCTTATCTTCCAGGGCTTCAGGTCTGGCCTCCACCTTGGCCAGGGGCTCCAGGGTCTGGAGTTCAGCTGGCCTGGGCAGTGGCTCAGTGGTGGTCCCTTGGGCTCCCGGGAGACAGTTCTCTTGCCCCAGGCTCCTCAGGGCCCTGTAGCCCCTGGCCAAGGTGGAGGCCAGACCTGAAG
>NW_011477802.1:7338-10643 GCF_000754665.1 Bison bison bison | reverse complement strand
CCATGTCATTTTCTTCTTCCTCTACTCAAAGGAAAAGGTCCATTTCTAAAAAAAAAAAAAAAAAGAATCAAGAGAACTAATCACTGCCAGATGGTATGATTCAAGTTAAACCTCTTCACTTCCTTTGATGGACTGAAGAGTTGTTAGTAGTTCATTTTTGCTAGGTACTAAACTACTGATAATAGTATCATTAATTTAAATTATAGGCAGGCATACATACTTCACAGTGAAAGAAAATTAGTAACTATCTTATTAATGGAAATCACATAGCAAAGGCTTTTAGGTAGAGCAAAAGTAACCTGTATTATTAAAGTAGAAAATAAAAGCAGTGTTAGAGCTATTACCTCAAATTCTTCCAAAAGATCTGGGGAAAGAGACAGCAATTTGTACCCTACTTCTTAATGCTTAACATGTTTCAAAACTTTACAATTTGGTGAGCCCTTACCTTTCATTTTATCTTCACAAAAGCTTTAAAAGGTTGGCAGGTCAAAATGTTTACAGAGGAGTAAACATTACATGACAAAGACTCTATGACCTGTCTCAACACATGTTTCTTAAAAGGCAGAAATGAGACTGGAAATTGACTTTCTGACTCATAGTCCAGCGCTCTTTCTTTTATGATGGTTCTTTAAAAAAAAATTATCTAACACAACTACACTTCTGTAAATTATATCCTTTAAACTGAGCCTTTCAGTTACCTACTCTGTTCATGAAATGATCTATTTCTGCATTTCCACAAAGGTTCACATTTTATTCTTGGTTTATCTTGGCCAGTTCAGCACAAAATGTTACCAATATTCTCAGTATGGTTTACATTATTTAATCCTCTCACCAAATATCTTTCTATATTTCAGATTTACAAATTAATAAAGGTAAAATAGTTTTAATATGAGCTATCAAAGAATTACTCTGACCCACATTTTGTTATTTTGCAAAGTTTCATTCAATAGCAAGATGCCAAACTACTCTATTTCTGTGATAACAATTTCTGGAAGAAGAACATCCACATGGAAATTCTGTGATGGCATTTCAGTTGAGAAAAACAATCTCATCCTTCAATTCAGGGCTTCCCACAGGTTCGTTCCTAACCTCAACCTCATTGCTTAAGGGGTAACAAAGGTGGCACTGATGAATTTTCGTAGCTTTAGGAACTGTGGGTTTCCTCACATGTTAAATCAGATTATTAAAAAGCAAGCACTCAATTTAGTTCAGAGGACTGCTATTAAGAACCGTAACTCATTACCAGTCACCTCCATCCAGAAAAAGGAAGAAGTACCACAAAAACTAAGTTCAGTTCACTCAATCATGTCTGGCTCTTTGTGACCCCATGGGCTGCAACACGCCAGGCTACACTGTCCACAAAAACTATTTGCCCTCATTATCTAATCAAAACCTATACCTCTGCCCCAAACCTCTGGCAAACTTCTGTCACCTGTTTCCACACCACCCTACTTCGATTTCTCAGGAGTGGATAAATTCACAGAAAAAAATAGGTAACAGTAGTCCTCAACAAGCAAGGGTTCACGTTCAGGAAGCTTCTCAAACCAGTCCCGCGACTCCTGACTCTAGCCAAAGCAGTCCCATTTCTCCTGATTCTAGGATGGATGCAGCTAACAGGGAAACAATAACAAACAAAACAAGCTGCCAGCGCTGTCCGAGCCCTCACACCTCCTCAACTAGACCTGTAAAGGTCTCCACTAGCCACTTTCAGGGCTCCCAGCCCTCCCTTTCCCTGCTTCCTTAAGCCATAGCAGCAGCTTTTCAAACAGGAAAGAATACTCTCTATATTCGATATGGTCCCATGACTTTCGTGGACTGCGACAGCCATTGGCAGCAGCAAGGATTTGAAGGCGCTCAGAGCGCGGTTCCAGTCCACAATTGCTACTCGCCCTGCTCCAAGGTTCGCAATTCAGCTTCCTTTTTCTGCACAGGTTGGGGGAGGAGCTGTCTGCGTCGGAGGGGCGTGGCTGGGGCAAAGTCAAAATGGCTGCCGTTCTGAGAAGCGGCAGTCACTTGGGGGCGTTAGGGGGCTCGAGGGCAAGAGGTCACGCCCCTCCCCCTCGTGTCTTTAGCGTGCCCAGCGCCTAACGGTTTTCCTCACTCAGCAGACATACTTCCTCTCGTCGTACTCCATACTCTGTTTAACCTTCTGCCACGCTTCTTTCCTCAGATTTCATACTATCCTTGACGCCTCACTTCTGTTCTCAGAGCTTAAGTCTTACGGATGAAAGAAAAAGGTATAGGAATTTTAAAGTACTTTTAAAAAATTATACTTGTATGAAATAAGGACCTGAGGGATTCGGGGCTCGTGATTTTGATTTGTTAGGTTAGACGGGGAGGACAAAAAAGTAAGCCTAGGAGTTTAAGAGATGAAGTTACTGTGAAATATATCTTAGTAATAGATTGTATTTTATAATAAATGGTGAAAAATAGGAAAGCTACTATGAAATCTATAGTGAGCGGGAGGTTGATAGAAATACTAAATAGTGATTAGCATTTATATGTGATTTATTAATATGCCCAAAGGTAATTTACTAGACACTAAATCTCTAGATTTATGGGAAGGATCTTTGGCTTTGGCGTCGTGTTTCAATTCAGAACTCTTAGAAATTCCAGGAAAGCGCTAATATATATTACTTTAGGGGAAAAAATAGCCATATTAATTATATTTTTAGTGGGAAATTTTATATGTGATGTTAACGTTTTTCTTATCTTTAATATTTAACTGTGTGGGGAAAATAATGAACAAATAATTTGATAAGCCTCTTTTTATCTTAAGGATCATTTCCTACTGAACCAAAATGGTTCAAAACGATACTGTTTATTCTTTTGTGTTGATGATTATTAGGCTTCAGACTGTTAACTAATTCTAAACCCATAATGCTGGAAAAACAGTCCTTTTTGTGTATAGTTCTGAGGAAGAATAATCTGTACACCACTTCCATAGGTGAAACTGTACAAAGATTTGTATTTATATCTCTCCACATGTATGTATTTGGGATGCAAGATTTACTTCTCTGGAGACAAAACTTGGCAGATTTAATTATTATTTTATCACTTTACTTGCTAGATAAACAATTGTATTTCACAGTTTGAGGATTTTCTTGGTGAAAAAGTAAAAAAGAATGTTTCTAAAAATTCTTCCCTATGTTTTTAATATGTACTTATACAGTTCTTTCAGTAAATCCACATGTAGACCAGAACAATGCACCAAAGCTTAAGCATTTCTAAGTTTTATGTAAAGTACTTTAGTTATGGGGCTTCCTTTGAGGCTCAGCTAGTAAAGAAACCGCCTGCAATGTGGG
>NW_011477802.1:4500-5999 GCF_000754665.1 Bison bison bison | reverse complement strand
AGTATTTGCATTCCTAAACAGTATGTTCTTTAGTGTTATGTGTTTTTGAACTTTGTGTTGATGAAGTCATAACTACTTTTCCTTCTTCTTTGACTTGCTTTTGTAACTCATTATAATGTTCCTTATTTATTTTACTACATGTAACCATAGTTCATTCATTTTCACTGCAATAGAGTTTTATGCTGTATAAATATATCAGGATTTATTCATGTACTGTCCTGAGGATGGTTATTTGGGTTGTTTCCAAATTAATGTATTAATGTTATATTAACACATAATCCAATTAAACACTTAAGATCACTGGACTTATTGTATTCTCATAAACATGTTAGTATAAAATCTGGAAATGTTTAGTTAATCAATGTTACTGTTTTTAAAAGCTAGATGTAATCTTCAAAAATATAATTTTACACTCTAGGCACACCCTAGGCACAATTATTCATTCATTGTTCATTGTATTTAGTAATATTTCTTTTTGTTTTGGGTTATCTCAGATATTGGTTTTGTTTCTTCCACTCTACCAGATTTAGTAATACCTCCTACCCTGTCTAACCTAAATAGGCAACTGTGTTTTTCTTTTTTCATCCTTAGAACATGGCTAAAGTGATAAAGGTGATAAGTATAAGGCCTCCCAAACTGTTCTTTTGGGACTTTAAATAACAAGGTTTAACTGAAACAATGTAAGTCACATATTGATAAACTCAGATATGGTAAATTTCACCTATGAAACTTAGAGAGATGTGTTCTGAGATCTTGAATTTTTACTGGAATAATTGAGATATAAAGAACCAATATAGTCTCTTAACTCAGGAACTGTTGAATGTGTTAAGCTCTGGCATGAATAAAGCTAATATGGTAATTATAATTCCCCCAGGATATTGAGTTGTTTTCATAATTCTTCATTTTTAAGTTCTCTATTTTTCAATCCATTATAATACAAAGAACAAGCTTTCCTTTTTAAAGTTAAAAGCATTTATCTGACAATTTCAATTGAAATCTAAATTAATTTTTTAAATTTAATTGAGATTGTTTTGTGACAACACAACAGCATTTTAGTTGTATTTTAGCAAACAACTTAAAGATGATAAGAAAATTCACTCTGTCAATGGTATAAAACAGTTAAACTTTCCTTGATGTAGAAAAAAAAGTATATGCCAGAAAAGATAATGATGTACTATTATATGTGAGTTAGTAGCTCAGTCGTGGAGAAGGCAATGGCACCCCACTCCAGTACTCTTGCCTGGAGAATCCCAGGGATGGGGGAGCCTGGTGGGCTGCCGTCTATGGGGTCACACAGAGTCGGACATGACTGAAGTGACTTAGCAGCAGCAGCAGCTCAGTCGTGTCTGACTCCTTGCAACCTCATTGTCTGTAGCCGGCCAGGCTCCTCTGTCCATGTGATTTGCCAGGTAAGAATACTGGAATGGGTAGTACCTCTCAAACTTTAGTGTTCTTGCTAAAAATACAGATGGTTGGGACTTGCCTCTGTAGATTCTGAT
>NW_011477802.1:0-1140 GCF_000754665.1 Bison bison bison | reverse complement strand
AATAAGAAGTGATAATATTTGGTGATTAAAATATATAGTTATCCAAAAGACCTTTCTCTAGAAACTTTTACTATGACAGAGCACTCAACACTTTAAAATTTATCTTTGCCAGGAAACCTTTTTAAAACTTGAATAATCAGGTGAGTTGATTGAGTCTTAAAGGATAACATTGTGAGAAAGAACAAAGCATTTGCTACTGTTAGAGATACTTTGCACTTCAGATGATATCGAAAGAGTTTTGAGAGTTGTATGAGTCAGAAATTCTTTAATATAAGTGTAAGTGTTCATATAGAAACTTTTTAGTTTTCTTTTTTATTGAAGTTTAGGTGATAGTTTCAGAAGTACAACATAAGTGATTCAACATCTTTATATATTGTACTTCATTTAATGTTATAAAATATTGGCTATATTCCCTGTTCCATACATTACACCCTTGTAGGTTATTTTATACATAGTAGTTTTACTTCTTAATCTGCTACCCCATCCCTCTCCGCAGTGATAACCAATGCTTTGTTCTGCGTATTTGTGAGACTTTTTATGTTTTGAAGATTCCATTCATTCATTGATGGACACTTAGTCTGCCTCCATATCATGGCTGTTGTAAATAATGCCCTTATGAACATTGGTGTACATATGTCTTTTTTGAATTGGTGTTCCTTTTTTTCAAATATTTACTCTGGGCTGGGATAGATGGATCATATGGTAGTTCTATTTTTAGTTTTTTTGCAGCCTTCATATTATTTTTGATAGTGGCTGTAAGCAATTTATATTCCTATCAACATTATATCAGTGGTCCCTTTTCTCTATATCCTCTTGGACATTTGTTATTTGTTGTATTTTTGATGACAGTCATTCTGACAAATGTGAGGTCATATTTCATTGTTATTTTTATTTGCAGTTCTCTGATGATTAGAGGTGTGGAATATCTTTTTTTGTGGCTATTGGACATTTATATGAGTTTTTTTAAATGTTTATTTAGGTGTTCTCTCTTTAATTTTTGATATTAAGTTGTGCTGTTTATGTATTTTGGATATAAATCCTTTATTAGACATTATCATTTACAAGTATTTTCTCCCATTCAGTAAGTTGTATTTTCATTTTGTTGATGGTTTCCTTTGTTGTGTAAAAGCTTTTAAGTTT
>NW_011477801.1:27070-30377 GCF_000754665.1 Bison bison bison | reverse complement strand
ATAAATATTTATATGACATCTTCTTTATCCATTCATCTGATTTCTTTTTTAAAAATTATTTACTTATATTACTTTTGGCTGTGCTGGGTCTCCCTTGTTGCACGTGGGCTTTTTCTAGTTTTAACAAGTGGGGACTACTCTCTAGTTGCAGTGAACAAGCTTCTCATTGCAGGGGTTTTTCTTGTTGCAGAGCATGGTTTCTAGCTGCAAGGGCCTCAGTATTTGCAGGATGTGGGTTCAGTAGCTGTGGTTCACAGGCTTAGTTTCCCCATGGCATGTAGGATTTTCCTGGACTAGGCATCATATATCTGTGTACCCTGCATTGGAAGGTGAATGGACCACCTGGGAAGGCCTATCCATTCATCTGTTGATGGATACTTAGGTTGCTTCCATTTGTTGGCAATTGTGAATGATGCTGCTATGAACATAGAAGGACATGCATCTTTTCAAATTAGTGTTTTTGTTTTTATTGGATATATACCCAGGAGTGGACTTGCTGGGTCAGATGGTAGTTCTATTTTTAGTTTTTTGAGAAACCTCCATATTGTGTTTTATAGTGTTTGCACAAATTTACATTCCCAACAAGAGTGTATGAGGGTCCCCATCTGTCCAAATCTGCCTTCTGCTGTCCTGGGTTTTGTCTTCATATGCGGTACTGGAACTAATCCATCTAACCAAGGTATGTCTCAATAATTGGCAAGTAGGTATATGGAATTGGGTCATTATGTTACCTCCCCATTACAGAGTCAAGAGATCCATGTTAGCAGGATACCGAGATAGGTGGTGGCAAAGTCTTTGGGAATCTTGGTTCCTAGCCCAAGGGTATGTGTAAACAGAAATATACTTAGAAATCTATAAGCCACCATTGCTCAAATAACTGAAGAAGCCACAGAAAGAATTGTAGCACAACAGATATACCTAAAACCCTCAGCCAAAGTAGGTTTTAGAGAATAGAATTGCCCTAGATTTTTCTACTGGCCAAACAAGAAGGCATTATACTATTACTCACATGACTTCTTTGACTTACATTACTACCTCAGAAGACACTGAGACACACACAGAAAAAATTTTCCAAGGGGCAAAATGGTTGCAGAAGGTAACACAGACTGATCCTTTCAATGACCTGATTAGTTGGTTTCCCTTGGGACTGGGCAAATTTTCCACACTGCTTTATAGATGATTATTGTTTTAATATTATTATCCTTTCCCTAGCTATCAAGTTACTCATGACATATATCCCCATCTGCTTAAAGTCTGCTGCCCAAACCACACATACAAATGATTGTACAGGAAACTGAGATGATGGATCAAATGTATAATCTATAAAATGGCTTCCCATGTGGGTCCGTGGTAAAGAATCCGCTTGCCAATGCAGGAGATGTGTGTTTGATCGCTGGGTTGGGAATATCCCCTGGAGAAGGGAACGGCAACCCACTCCAGTGTTCTTGCCTGGAGAATCCCATGGACAGAGGAACCTGGCGGGCTACAGTCCATGTTTCAAAGAGTCAGACACAACTTAGTGAATGTACCCACACCCACACCCACACACATCTATAAAACATTTCTCCATCAGTGTACACGTTTACTGCATTTTAATTAATTTACCCAATTATAAAGTTCTATACATCATGTACTGTTTTAATACAAATACTTTACATAGATACACATTTTATGAATATTAATACTTATATGTATTAATTACATATAAATTGAATATAAAGATACATACGTATTTACAGATTTAAGTTTCTTTGTTGTGTTTTGCAAATACTGTATTTTTTACTTTTTTACAATTGAAGCTTTGTGGCAACCTTGAGTCATCAGATAATGGTAAGCATTTCTTAGCGATAACATCTTTAAAAATAAGGTCTACACATTGTTTAATTAGACAGTGCTATAGCACACTGAACAGACTACAGTGTAGTATAAAATAGCTTATATGCACTGGAAAAACAAAGAATTGTGTGACTCTCTTTATTGCCAATTCTCCTTATTGCAGTGGTTTGGAACCAAATCTCCAAGGTATGTCTACATTAACTCTCCACTTTGGGTCATATCATTTAATTGTTACAGAAAGTGCATCATTTTTCCTTGTTGGAAAATTGTCCACATTCTGGTTTTGGCTAATAATGTTTTTGGCTGAAACTGTTAGGTCTTCTATGAACTAGCAGTTGATCTAGAAACTTGAGTACATTCTGATTCAACTTCTCATCAAGACTCTTTCATGGACAGTATTCTGTGTTGCCTGTAACAGCACATTGGGTAGCACTGGATATCTGGTTGTCCCCCAGCAGTAAGGGAAGAACAGCAATCAGGTGATGTCAGCCTCTTCCATCAAAGCTTTACTCAAAAGAATCAGTCTCCATGAACTGCTTTCTAAGCCTGTTATCTCAGAACTTGTAAGATACTGCAGTACTAATTCTGTTCACCCTCATCTGTTTTTAAATTAACCTAATAACTTGTTGAGTGAAGTTGCTCAGTCGTGTCTGACTCTGCGACCCCGTGGACTGTAGCCCACCAGGCTCCTCCGTCCATGGGATTCTCCAGGCAAGAGTACTGGAGTGGGTTGCCATTTCCTTCTCCACGGGATCTTCCCAACCCAGGGATCGAACTCAGGTCTCCTGCATTGCAGTCAGACGCTTTTAACCTCTAAGCCACCAGGGAAGCCCCAATAACTTGTACTCAATATCTTGACCTCCATCCCTCGTTCACTCTACATCAGCTATTCATCCCCACCAACAGTCCTGTACTTCATTATTACCAATGTCCTCAATGTCTGTAAGCCCAATCTAAACATTAATTCTGCAGCAGCACCTTTTAATCTTGTCTCTCCAATTTCAGTTCCTTTTAGTTCTATGCAACTGTCACCCTTTATCAACCAACCGTTACTTCCCATCCACTTCCCTCTCCTCTGGCAAAATAGGAGTAGTTTTTTCAATAAAGAACTTTCCCCCATCTACTCTATTGTGTAACTCTAAGAGCATGTGACTGGCTTCCCTGGTGGCTCAGTCAGTTAAGAATCCACCTGCAGTGCAGGAGACATGAGTTCTATCCTTGGGGCAGGAGGATTCCTTGAAGGTGGAAATGGCAACCCATTCCAGTATTATTGCCTTGAAGCATCCCCATGAACAGAGAAGCCTGGTGGGCTACAGTCCATGAGGTCACACAAGTCTTAGCAACTAATCCACCACACTAGCACTATAACTCAATAAAGTTGGGGAAAGAGATAAAAATGACCATTTCCTTTTATCAGTATGAAATGATCTAATTTATAAGTACTTATTCTCTTTTTCTTAAAGTCTACTTT
>NW_011477801.1:7311-25748 GCF_000754665.1 Bison bison bison | reverse complement strand
AGGGTCAAGGAGAAGAACAGGTTGGACCCAGAAGACAAAGATGTCAGGACCTTGGGTCACACCCCTCCCCAGGTTGCCCACAGCAGGAAGGGCCATCATATCTCCAAGATTCCTCCTCAGCTAACAAAGACACAGAATCCCACTCTATCTTGTCAGTTTCAGAGTATAACCAGAGAGAAATCCCACTGCTCACCAAGTAGGAAGGCACATCCATAGACAATCTGGCCAGATTTCTGGGTGGGGATGGTGTTGATAGGGTCACACAGACTCTTCAGAATGTTTGAGGTTCCTCCTTCAGGTACGGATTCCAAAGGACTTCCTTCAATATCAGGCTTCATCTCAATTTTCTCCTCTGTTTTCTCCTGCTTGCTTAAATTCTGATCTTGCTGGTATCTTAATTAGAGGTATTAAAGCAATATTAACAGCAGCCCCTATTCATCCAACATCACACAGCCTATTCCACATCAGTCTTGCATTAAGCAGAGCAGGACATTTAGAAGACAGCATGAAGGCAGAAGATTACCTCCCCATCAATCCCCATGAGTCCATGGCCCCCAGTCAAGATGTAGTGGAGTCTCACCTGAGGACAAGACCAGAAAGAGCCACTAGGGAGTAAACAAGCAGGGTCCCGATTGACACAAGGTCCACAAGATCCCTGAACTCAAAAAGTAATGCCAGGATCCCTAGAATGAGGGCAGGAACAAGGTGGGAGAGACAGTGAGAAACCACTGGACATATGCAAGATAAGGAAGTTGACCAAAGACGGAGTGGGTTTTGTTTATTCACCTGCAAGGTTCCCAGAAGCCATGATGGCCATGACGGGGGTGCCTGTGCAATCATGGATCCAGGCAAGTCCCCGGAAAAGGAGCCCGTCCTCTGCCATTGCACAGATCAGTCGAGGCATGGTGAACATGATACCCAGGAGGCTGG
This sequence comes from Bison bison bison, assembly GCF_000754665.1. Taxonomy (NCBI): domain Eukaryota; kingdom Metazoa; phylum Chordata; class Mammalia; order Artiodactyla; family Bovidae; genus Bison; species Bison bison. The sequence continues at coordinate 24,818 of NW_011477801.1, read as the reverse complement.
GAGAGGAAATGGGGACACATGTGAGGACATGAAGAAACAGGAGAGACCAGGGCATCTGCTCCCTAGTCTACATGGGGCAAGGTGCCCTTCCCTCTTGTCTCTCAATCCCAAGGGCTGGGATACTGGAGCATCTGACAGTAGACGGGGAGAAAACCAAGACACTGACCTGGATGTAAGAGCACAGAGGGCGCCAATGATTACAACATATCTGGCAGCATCCCAGCCAACGTGGAGAAAAGCCTGTGGAAAGGGGCTGTCAGGATGAATCAGGTAGTAGGGCACCATGAGGGTGAGTGATGCCAAGACACCAAAATATGCCAAAAAACAGATGAAGAGCGTGATCATGATGCCCGAGGGGATGGAACGATCAGAATTTAGAGCTTCTTCCCCTGCAGGGAGAGTGGAAGTTCTGGGTCAGGAAAACACACTGAGGTGAAATCACAGAATCAAATTCCCTCTTGACATACAAATATAGTCTAACCTTCTACCGACCCTTACACCCAAGGGCAGCCCAAGCTGTGCCCACACCCCTGATGAGACACACAATGACCATGTTACCTCTAGTAGCAATGGAATCAAAGCCAAGAAATGCATAGAAACATGTAGCTGCTCCTTGGAGAATCCCTTCATAATCAAAGGGTACAAACCCTCCAGAACCCAGAGGACCCAAGCTACAGTGAAATAAGGAATGAAGGAGAAGGTGGGTGAGGTGAGTTCAGCCATCTCTACTGGACTCCTCCCTTAGTACCACAAGTCCCAGGCCCCAGTACCCTTGTCACCTGGATCCATCAGCCCATTTATCTCTAGTCTCCACCATATTCCCGTATCAGCACTCCCACAAGCGTTGCTATGACCAAGAGAACCCTCCTAACCTGGAGGTGTCACTGGATCCAGACGTGTTCAATGTGTAGTCCTGTTCTGTGAGCTTCCAGTTGTGCAGGTCTCCCTTAATGAAGCCAGAGAGGATGATGAAGATGAGAACCAGAATGTTGATGCCTGTGAACACTTTATTAACCAGGGCTGACTCACGAGCTCCCAGAACCTGCAGTCCTGCAGGAAAGATGGAACATGAAGCATATAAAATACTAAGCCCATAGATACGGAAGGCAGTCTAGTGGTATCTGGGAGTTAGGGCACTGGTGGTGATGGGCCGATGGACAGTAACTGCTCAGTGGGTGCAATGTGTCCTTTGGGGTGGTGAAAATGTTTGGAACCAGATGGAGGTGATGGTTACACAGCATTATGAATGTACTAACTCCCGCTGAATTGTACACTTTCAGATGGTCAATTTCTGACTGTGGCAACCCTCTCGTAATATAAACTTCTACCAAAGCATCTCATGTACACCTTAAATTTATACTGTGTTGTATTTGCATCTCAATAAAGCTGGGGAAAATAATAAAATGTTTTATTTTATGTTATTTTAATCTCCTCTCAATTAAAAACACATCTTTGGGGACTTCTCTTTTGGCCTAGTGTTTAAGAATTCGCCTTGCAATGCAATCCGTGGGTTCAGTCCCTTGTCAGGGAACTGATATCCCACATGCCTGGAAGCAGCCAAGCCTTCGAGTCCCAACTACTGAGCCCATGCACTTTGTGAGCCCGTGTGCCACAGAGAGTCTGTGTGCCACAACTAATTACCATTGCAGCCGAATAAATAAATAAAATTTTAATAGATATTTTTATTTAAAAAAACAACAACAATCACATCTTTGGTATCAGTACAGAGAATAAAATTATGGTCTAAGTAAATGATTCTCAGTTGGGGTGATTTGTCCACCATATGACATGTGGCAATGTCTGGAAATATTCTAATGTTCCCAGAGATGCTACTAAATACCCAACAAAGATTATTTTAAAAATCTGAAATGCACACCTCTAAATCTATGAATAATCTAGTCCAAATTGTCAATAATACCAAGAATGGGAAAGAATGGTCTGTGTCTTGCCTTCCTGTTTCTCATATCCCAGATGCTTCTTTTCAGTCCTAATCCCCCACCATTCTTCCATCCCAAGGCTTTCCCACCACAGCTTCCCCTCAATACCCCACTTTCCACATCCTATCATGGACTCCTTCTCACCTATTAACAGCAGTACTAGGCCCAGGGCAAAAAAATCTGGATACCTGGCCAAGAAGTAGGGCACTTGCAGGGAGAAAGTTTCCTGTAACACCTGAGAGATGTGGTTCCCAATCAGGTTGTCAAAGACATAGCTCCAGGCCCTGGACACACAGGCGGTGGCTGCAGCAACAGAAGAAGGAATATTCATTGACAAACATAAATCGGTTTCTAATACGGGATATATTTTGAGGGGAGGGGACTCCAAGCAAAATACTTAATCTCAAAGAGTCTCTTTTCATGGGTTGGGGAGGGCAGAGCCAGATGATCCACAAAATAAGTCAACTAATTAATATTCTAGGAGATCAATGTCACATGGAAAAATGTAACAGAAATTTGGGGTCAGAAGGGCTGGAAGGTGAGGGTTGAAATTTTAAATCCACATGTAAAGGAAAATCCCATGAATCCAGCAGCTGAGCAAAGACTTCAATACGGTAAAGGGATGAGCTTGTTGGACACGCCTCCCTTCTCACCCACTCCCTACAGTTCTCTTTCCTCTGGGTTCCTGGTCCATCATTTAAGAAAAACAAGATAGAGCTCAGTAGAATGACATTTTGGAATTTTCCTGCCACTATTATCCACTTCACCCCACAAGGTTAATAGTAAAGTTCTCATGAATGGGTGAAGACCTAAACCCCACCTCCTATCTCCTGATCTTAAGCTACGCACCTTCCCCCTCCCCACCATCTCACCAAGACATAGGACAGGATGAGGGTCCAGCCAATGATGAAGGCACACAATGTCCCACAGTGACATAGATGTAGAGATACGCAGTACCAGAGTGTGGTACCCAGGCTCCAAACTCAGCAAAGCAGAGACTAGACATCACACAGGACAGGGCAGCTACCAGGAAGCAGATGACGGTCGCTGGTCCAGCTCTCACTTTGGCCAATTAACCAGTCAGGATGTACACGCCAGCTCCAGGGGTACTGCCCACACCCAAGGCCACTAGGTCAAGGGTGTTAAGATAAGCTCTGGGTCTTTCTGCCCTGAGCTCCAGTGGATGCCTGCAGACCAGCTTTTCACCAAATTGGTCAACATACTGACGCAGCATCCTAGACATAGTTGAGGAGGTTACAGTCTGCAGAGAAAACAAGCCACAAAGCCATCAATAATATCTATCTCTCCTTGGCCATGAAAGTATAATTCTTCGAGTAATGGAGTTATAGGAAGCAGGAGGCAAAATAACACATCAAGTAAGTTCTGATTTCTGAGCTTTGGTTTCTACAAACATGAATAAAATCATTAATGTCTTTTAAATTTACTGAAAGTGTAAAAGGATTGAGGGGAGCAAAAGATGTCATATCAAAATGTTCCACATTACAGAATTGGACACTTAAAAATGCTTAAGATGGCAATTTTATGTCATGTGTACTTTACCACTATTAAAAAAAGTTGCTGCCAATGATAAATAATAGAGCCAGCTTCACAGAGTTGCTGGTTGTAGAAAGCCTCATGATAATTTAATATAAATCCCCATACAATCATCTCTGTGGTAATCAAAATCTGAGGATTCTTGAGTCCCTTACATTGTCCCCACATCCACAGAGGAGGAGCCTGCAGATACGGAGGCCAACAATATATAGGAGACTGACATCAATGGTCTACATATCATAAACCCTGTATAAGGGGAATCTTTAATATTGTTTGAAAGCTGGTCTGAAAGGAGTCTCAACCTCCAGATTTGATCCAATCTCTCCCACCCCAACCTCTTCTCTCACAAACACAAGAGGTCCCAGCTCCTGCTTTCATCTGGAAAATGGGTCTCTCCACCCTCAGGCTGAAGCCAGGCTGACTCCCCTGCACTCTGAGGTTGCACAGGTCTCTTTGGGAGGATGTGAACTCTGTGTCCATTCTCCTACAGAAGAGGGTGACCTGAGACTTACTGGATCCTTGGAGCAGAGCCTGGAGCACTGGGTCAGTCAGTGAGGCTGAGGTTAAGGTGTGCAGGGCTGAAGCTGAGACATATCTAAATACCAAAGCGGGGAGTTCTGAGCACAGAAGACAGTCCTCACCCCTGGGTTGTTGGGGTGGAGATGGGGCTGGGCGGGCGGGGGGCATCTGTGGTGTAGCTATCAGCCCTGACTCTTCTGTGGTTACCCTCAGGGGAGGTTCTGAGAGGTTTTTCTATTGCTATAAAATTTACAAAATTAACCATTTTTAAGTGTCCAGTTCAGTAATGTTAGGCACATTCATATTTTGTACAACCAAACTCCAGAACTTTTTCATCTTGCAAAACTTCAACTCTGTACTCATTCAACAATTCTCCCTTTCTCCTCCACAGTTCCTGGCAATCACCATTCTACTTTCTGTCTCTATGAATCTGAACACTCTAGGTACTTCATTTAAATGGAAGCACTCAATACTTGTTATTTCTTGCCAGGCTTATTTCACTTAGCAAAATGTCCACAAGTTTCATCCATGTTATAGCATATGTTGGAATTCCCTCCTTTAGTAATGCTGAATAATACTCTGTTATTTATACATACCACATTGGCTTAACTATTTCTTGATCAATGGGCACTTGAGTTGCTCTCAGGCTTTAGTTATTATGAATAATTCTGCTGTGAATATGAATGTACAAATATCTCTGCCAGAGTGTGCTTTCAATTCTTCTGGGTATATCTTCAGAAGTAGAATGCCAGATAACACGATTCTAAGGTTTTTACCTGTTTGTGACAGAGAAAACATTCACATATTGAGGTATGGGGAAGTCATTTTGGCTTATACATGGTTCATCTTGAACTTTGTGTAAACTAAGACAGCCTGTCTAACCCTCACAGCTCATCTGCTTTAACCAATGAGGTAAAGAATGTCTGTTTTGAAGATAAGGATGGGTAACTCCCTTCTCATGGCATCCATGTTAACACTCCCTGGGAGATAATGTTCCCTTCCCAGACACCAGGGTCCTGCTGTCTCGATGTCTATGTGCTAAGTCTGTCTCTTTTGAAACTTTGGAGGAATGTACTCTGTCATGTTGATGTGTGAGCTCTGTTTGCGTGAGGCATAAGACTGTGCTGGAAACCACGCTTCAGCAGAGCAGTTCCTCAGAGCTCTCAGAGAGGCTGCCTGCCTCACTGTAGTGCTCAGTTTGGCTCAAATAAAACTTTTTCTATTTCTAAGTAGATTTTTTTTTTTATTGATTGTTTCCGTGAACACAAGTTTATTCGATCATCAAGAACTCTGTTGTGGAGAAAAGGGAATGCTCTTGCACTGTTGGTGGGAATGTAAATTGATACAGCTACTGTGGAAGACGGTGTGGAGATTCCTTAAAAAACTAGGAGTAAAACCACCATGCTGTTAAGTCATTTCAGTCATGTCTGACTCTGTGTGACCCCATAGACGGCAGCCCACCAGGCTCTCCCATCCCTGGGATTCTCCAGGCAAGAACACTGGAGTGGATTGTCTTTTCCTTCTCCAGTGCATGAAAGTGAAAAGTAAAAGTGAAGTTGCTCAGTCATGTCCGATTCTTCATGACCCCATGGACTGCAGCCCACCAGGCTCCTCGGTCCATGGGATTTTCTAGGCGAGAGTACTGGAGTGGGGTGCCATTACCTTCTCCAAAACCACCATATGAACCAGCACTCCCACTGCTAGGCATATTACCCTGAGGAAACCAGGGTTGAAAAAGATACATGTATCCCATTGTTCATTGCAGCACAATTTACAATAACTAGAACATGGAAGCAACCTAGATGCCCACCCACAGATGAATGGATAAAGAAGTTGTGGTACATATACACAATGGAATATTACTCAGCCACAAAAAGGAACACATTTGAATCAGTTCTCATGAGGTGGATGAACCTAGAACCTATTATAAAGAGTGAAGTGAGTCAGAAAGAGAAAGATAAATACTGTATTCTAAAACATATATATGGAATCTAGAAAAACAATACTGAAGAATTTATTTACAGGGCAGCAATGGAGAAACAGACATAGAGAATAGACTTATGGACATGGGGAGAGGGGAGGAGAGGGTGAGATGTATGGAGAGAGTAACATGGAAACCTACATTACCATATGTAAAACAGATAGTCAACGGGAATTTGCTGTACGGCTCAGGAAACTCAAACAGGGGCTCTGTGTCAACCTAAAGGGGTGAGATGGGGAGGGAGATGGGAGGGAAAGTCAAGAGGGAGGGGAAATATGTATACCTATGGCTGATTCATGTTGAGGTTTGGCAAAAAGTAGCAAAATTCTGTAAAGCAATTATTCTTCAATAAAATAATAAATAAAAAAAAATGAACAAGAAGAACCATCAAAAAAAAAAAAAACCTGAAAACTAGGGGCTGTAAAACCAGGGACCCCACTCACAACCCTCCTCCCTTCCAGTGTTTCTACTTGACTTTGCACAGTCTGCCTGTGGCCTGAGACACTCCAGTGTGGGGAATCCCTAAGCCCTGCTGGGTGCCAGGAGAAGGGGAGCTTAAAATCTCTGGTGTTAATTCAAGCAATGGAAGCATTTAACAAGCATGGTGCCTGCATCCAGCCTTGTACTAAAGGATGGAAGAAGGAAGATAAAGGGGAGTGGGACTTGATCCTCTTCTTCAAGGTTCTCTGTTTGCTGGAAGAGCTGATCACGAAGACAGGGAAGGGAAACTGGATGTTAGAAATAAGGAGCACTACTTTTCCCAAGGAAAGAAAAACCCAGGAAAGGGAAGGGGAGTTGTGCAGTGAAGGGGCCACTGGTGAAGGGTTGACAAAATTATGATGTGTATCAAATGACCCAAATGCAAAATTAGTGGACACAAACCAGCAACATGGGATCTAAATGTACTAATTGGCTCATTAGCTTTTGAAAAACCAAGCACACAAGATGGAATGAAGTGACTTAGTCATTCAGTCGAGTCTGACTCTTCATGACCCTGTAGACTGTAGCCCACCAGGCTCCTCTGCTCATGGGATTCTCCAGTCAAGAATACTGGAGTGGGTCGCTCTTTGCTGCTTCGCGGGATCATCTCCATTCAGGGGTCGAACCCGGGTCTCTGGCATTGTAGGCTGATTCTCTACTGTCTGAGCCACCAGGGAAGACTTAACCTATTCTGAAAAGTTTTAGTTGGCTGTGTGGGGACCCACTCAAATCCCTAGAGTTGGTGGGAAGAGTATTTTAAAGGAAAATGTCTGAGGTGCAACAGTTACAGAAAGAAGCCTTCTCTTAACTTTCTTTATCTGACTGAAAGCAGAAAATTCTGGGAAATCAGGCTGTAAGAAACTCCCTGCTTGGGGAAGGGCCACTCCTAAGAAGATAAAGGTGAGTAAACCTATGACGCTAATTCCCCTCTCCTGGAGTTTCATAGCCTGAAGAAGGGGGAAAGACTATTGACATCTGCAAAGACCAACATTATTACAAGGTTTTTCATCTCCTGTTTGTTGTCTCAACCTGTCTTTCTTTCCTAAAGAAACCCATTTGTTTTTTCCAACAAGCCTGTAACTTTAATCATTTAGGACAGGAGTCCCCATACCCCTGACCATAGATCACTAACAGCCTGTTTGGAATTGAGGAGCACAACAGGAGGTGAGTGGCAGGCCAGCAAGCAAGGCATTGTCTGTATTTACAGCTGCTCCCCACCACTCAAATTGCTGCCTGAGCTCCACCTCCTGTCAGATTAGCAGCAGCATTAGGTTCTTATAGGAGCACAAATACTACTGTGAGCTGTGCTTGTGAGGGACCTAGGTTGCATGCTACTTATGAGAATCTAATGGCTGATCACCTGAGGTGGAGCTGAGGTGGTGATCCTAGCACTGGGGAGCGGCTGTAAATACAGTTTATCATTAGTAGAGAGGCTTGACTGCACAGATAACGTAAGAAATCAATTGCTTGCATACTCATCTCGAAACTCTGTCAGAGAGTAGCAAGTAACAATTAACCTGCATCTGGTGGCAGGCTTTAAGTCAGATCTCAACACTTACTTTAGTCTGCACATGGCCTGCCCATTATTTTATTTACCACTTCCATCCATGCCTCTTTCCTGAACTATGCACTTGTTTTACAGTTGTCACAGTTTAGGTAAGTCCACAAGCTAACACTAGCCAAAATGAGTTATAAACAAACATTGCTGGAGAGCTTCTTTGAAAAGGGAGAATGACCGACCCAATGATGGGACAGCATGATAAGACTGTCAACAAAAAGAAAGCTGCATTTAAGATAAAATGCCAAGAGTCCTACTCAAATTATGGGTTTATTGCAACAGGTGATTCACATTCTCCAAGTCCTTTTTGTATAATAGTCCTCTCCAACAAAGCCATGAAAGCTTCAAAACTGCTTCACCACATGGAAACTAAGCACTCTACATTAAAAGATAAGCCTTTGGAGTTTTTCAAAAGAAAAAAAAAAAACAACCATGAACAACAAAAGCAATTATTGAAGCCCACCACTTCATTAAATATGTCCACACTGAGAGCATCATTGTTGGTGGCTAACTGCATTGCTAAAGCTAAGAAGCCCTTAAGCAATGGTGAATCCTGTCTGCTGCTAAGGATGGAGCTTCTCTGATGGCTCAGCGGTAAAGAATCCACCCGTTAATGCAGGAGATAAGGGTTTGATCCCTGGGTCAGGAAGATCCCTTGGAGAAGGAAATGGCAACCCACTCCAGGTTTCTTGCCTGGCAAATTCCATGGACAGAGGAGCCCGGAGGGCTATGGTCCATGGGGTGGCAAAAGAGTAGGACACAATTGAGCACAAGCACAAGCTGTTAAGGGCATTTGTTGTGAACTTTTAGGAGAGGCTGCAGTTCAAAAGGTGGCACATGTTCCTCTTTTGGCTGGCACCATAAGAAGATGAATGGATGAAACAGCAGAGACTATCAAGGCACAATTGTTAGAGAGGATTAATAAGTCGCTGTGGTACGCAGTCCTGGTTGACAAGTCTACCGATGTTGATAACAAGGCAAAACGCTTGTTTATGGGCAATTTATTTTTCAGGAAGATGTGCATGAGGATATGTTATGTGCACTTTTGTTGCCAACCAACTCCATGGTTGCAAAATTACTCAAATCTTTGAATGTTTACAGATCAGGAAAACTGAATTGGTCATTTTGTATTAATATATGCACAGGCAGAGCAGCTGCCGTGACTGGACCGATTTCTGGTTTCATTACTTGGGTCAAAGAGGTCGCTTCTGAATGTAGATCTTTGCACTGTATCCTCCATAGAGAAATGCTGACGAGCCAGAGAACGTCACCTGAACTTAACAACGTATTGCAGGATGTGATTAAAATTATCAACGAATTGATGTTCATGCCCTTAACTCACATCTATTCACACGGTTCTGTGAGGAGATGCATACAGAGCACACGTCTTCTTTTATACACAGAAATGAGAAAGCTAAAGGTAGATCACAGGCCAGCATTTCTGAGTTATGAGAGCTGCTCCAGAGATTTTTTTAAGAAAATCAGTCACCACTGCTAACACATTTCAGTGTCACAGAATGGGTCGCAAAACTTCCTTACTTGTGTCACATACTCAACCTGCTTAATAAACTCAATCTGTCACTTCTGAGAATGACAAGTGTGTTGAAGTAGGCAGGTAAAGTGGCTGCATTCAAAGCCAAACTGGAATTACAGGGGAGACTAGTGAGCATTGGGGTTTTTGACATGTTTCAAACATTAGCAGAGGTTTTGAAAGAGACTGAGCCAGGACCTTCTTTCTTCCAGCTGGTGCACGATCACCCATGTCAGCTTTCAAGAGTTTGAGCATTATCTCCCAACCACAGAAGACCTCTGAACCGGGAAGGAATGGATCTGTGACTCATCTGTGAGTAAGCCAGGTGAATCGACTTTGTCCATGCTAGAAGAGGATCAACTGCTTGAGATCACAGATGATGGTGCCCTTAAAAGTATGTTTGAGACAACTTCAAATTTCCATATGTTCTGGGTTAAAGTCAAAGTGGAATATCCTGAGATTGCTGCAAACGCACCGAGAAAAGTCTGCTTCCATTTCCAACATCCTATCTTTGGGAAGCAGAGTTTTCAGCAGTGACAACAATCAAAATGAGATTATGGAGTAGCCGGACATAAGCAACACACTAGGGTGTCACTGTCTCCCATCAGCCCTAGATGGGACCGTCTAGTTGCAGGAAGACAAGCTCAGGACTCCCACTGATTCTGCCTTATGGCAAATTGTGTAATTATTTCCTTGTATATCGCAATGTAATAATAACAGAAATAAAGTGCATAGTTAGTGTAATCCGCTTGAGTCATCTCCAAACCATCCTCTCCCAAGGGAAAACTGTCTTCCATGAAACTGGTCCCGGGTGCCAAAAAGGTTAGGGACTGCAGCGTTAACCAATTCAGCCAATAAGAATAATTTTAAAAACTCCTTTATAACTTACCATGAGACCTACACCCGTCACTTCATGATTTTCATACAAAAGTGAGAGTCCAGATCAAGGGAAGACATTCTCACCTTACAGAACCCCTTCACCACCTTCCTTTCCCCTTCCCAATTTTTCCCTGTATTTTGTTTCTCCTGCAAAATGATCTGGCCAGAACCACTCATAGATTAGACGTGGCTTTAAAGACTCATTTTCCATCCCAAGTAGTTTAACTAAATATTTTTTCCCAAGCAAATATTGCACACTCCCTTTGATAGCATCTTGTAAATAAAATTTTCTCCATCTTGGGATACTTGAAACATTACATATACATGACATTCTTTCATTGTATATGTCATCTAATAATACTGACACTCACTGTTTTCAAGACACTGGTTTGGCTACTGGGAAGAAAATGGTAGTCAAATATTTTGTGGGCTGACTGTGTCTCCTTGCTCTCAAATTCATATGTGATGTCCAGACTCTGAGGACCTTAGAATATGACTGTATTTGGTGATAGCACCTTAAAGACATAATTAAGCTTAAAGAAGGCCATTAGAAGAGGTCCTACCTTGTGTCACTAATGTTACAAGAAGAGATAAGAATGCAGAGAGCATAAGCAGAGAACAGGGGTGAGAGATTTAGCAAATAGAATTAAAAGACACCTAGATAGAGTGAAAAGTGAAATTCAGATACACAATAAACCTTATGAAATATATATAATATATATTTTATGTATATATTATATGTGTATTAATTATACAGTACATATTTCATTTTATTTTTATTTTTCTGGTCGTGCTGTGCAGCATGTGGGATCTTAGTTCCCTGACCTGTGCTCCCTAGATTGAACCTGTGCTCCCTGCAGTGGAAACACAGTCTTAACCACTGGACCACCAGAGAAGTCCCAACATATACGTATTTTAATATGCATAGACACAGGCAAATGTACAGGCACACCTGGCTTTATTATGGTTTGCAAATACTGCATTTTTACAAATTGAAGGTTTATAGCTACTTTATGTTGTCAATAGATGCTTAGTATTATTTTGGCAAAAACTTTTTTTTTTAAATTAAGGCATATGCATTGTTTTTTGGACAGAATTCTGTGTACACTGAGTAGAATACAGTGTAGTGTGATCATAACTTTTATACACACTGGAAAACAAAAAAATTTTCCTCTTATTGCCAATTCTCTTTATTGGGGAAGTTTGGAAGTAAACCAGCAATATCTCCAAGATATGCCTGTATGGGTGATATCATTTAGTTAATGAGTTAATGTCCAGTTTGGGTCATATCATTTAATTGTTACAGGAACTGCACCACTTTTCTCTCTTGGAAAACTCTCCATATTCTGGTTTGGCTGATTATGTTTTTAGTTAAAATGTGAGTCTATCTCTCATGTCTGCTATGAGCTGGTGGCTGATCTAGAGGCTTGATGACTTTCTGACTCAACTTTTCATCAGGGCTGTGTTCTGGGCGGTGTTCTGTGTTGCCTGTTACAGCACACTGGGTAACACGGGGTATCTGGTTGTCCCCCAGCAGTAAGGGAAGAGCAGCAATCAGGTGATGTCAGCCTCTTCCATCACAGTCTCACCTGACAGTTTCAGTCTCCATTGTTTCCTAAGTCTGTAATTTCACTAGGTCCTTCAAGATACTGATTTTCCTAATTCTGTTCATCCTCCTCCATCTGGTTTTAATTCATCTAATAACTTTTTATTTCAGTATCGTGTCTTCCATCACTCCTTCACTCTACTTCGGGTGTTCATTCCCACAAACAACACTATACTCTGTTATTACCAACATCTTCAATGTCCATAATCTCAATTTCAAGCATTCTGTCTTACAGCAACGGCTTTTTATATTGTCCCTCCAGTTTTACTTCTTATCTTTTAGTCCCTCTCGACTGTAACCATTTATTAACCAACCATTACTTCCCATCCCTTACTCTTGCCTCTGGCAATGCAGGGTGTTTCATTTTTGTTTCTGTTTTTCAATTAAGAACTTTATCTGTTCAACTCTACTGTGCAACTCTAAAGTCTGTGACAGAAAAGTAAAGAAAAATGATTATTTACCCAATGTCATACTACATCTTGGTCACCAAGGAAAAAGATAAAAATAACCTTTTCCCTCTATCATTATGAAATGATCCACTTTATTTTCTTTTTCTTAAAGTCTACTTTGGATATTAATATGACTGTGCAAGCTTTTTTTGGTTACTGTTTTCACAATGTATCTCTTACCTTACTTTTACATCCAACATATTTGTGTCCTAATACATAAAGTGCAACTCTTGACACAAGATATAGTTACCTGTGTTTTTTCCCCATGTTGCCATCTCTGTGTTTTTACTGGAAATTGGCACACGATGCTTCTTATGTGCCAGTTAATATTTTATTTCTTCTGTTGGTTGCAGGTTACATTTTTTGGACTGTGTGAAAATTCATCTTGCTGTATGCTTATGAAACATGGACTTTTCTGTATGTATATTATGCTTTGAAAAGTTTACTTTAAAACTGTATAACATTTAAGTCATTGTGTCCACTGGCAATGTATGCTATGCTATGCTATGCTAAGTCACTTCAGTCATGTCTGACTCTGTGTGACCCCACAGATGGCAACCCTCCAGGCTCCCCCGTCCCTGGGATTCTCCAGGCAAGAACACTGGAGTGGGTTGCCGTTTCCTTCTCCAGTGCATGAAAGTGAAAAGTGAAAGTGAAGTCACTCAGTCGTGTCCAACTCTTAGCGACCCCATGGACTGCAGCCTACCAGGCTTCTCCGTCCATGGGATTTTCCAGGCAAGAGCAATGTATACAGGATTCTAAATACATCCCACATTCACACTCCCATAGAGGCTCAAAGTACCCTTTGAACCAGCAGATCTTCCAGGGCATGGAGGGATTCCACACAACATCGATGTCCTTTGGTTAAGATGAACCAGCACCAGGGATGTTTTTGTCCAGATTCTGGGTGGTGGAGGCTGGTGGCTGTGGCTCATTGTTCTCCAAGCTGTGTCAGATCCCATATCCTAAGTATGTGACAGATCCTAGTAGGGAAATGAGACAGTGAGAAGGGAAAGTAGGTGCTCTCCTCACTTACAAATGCCCAGTAGGTCTCCTATTATGGTATCTGACACAGTTTAGGAGAGAGGTAGCAGGGAGATGGTTGGGTTCAGTCACTTAAGGGGTCTCATTTTCCAAGAAAACCACTTACCAATCACATTCCTGACCCCAAATAGGGCCCAGGTCCCAGACGCCATCTGCATCGTCAGGTAAACATTCATGAAGATGCTGACCAGTGGGAGGACAGCCAGAGCAGGGACCTGTGGGCAGAGTCAGTTCATCCCTGAACACAGCCCAGACATCTGAAAGACCCTACCCCATGTGGGTGGGACAAGTTCAGTCCAATTCAGGCTGTGTGTTCAGTGCCTACTGAGATAGTGTATGTATAGCACTGAGTGTGGATCAAGGAAGAGTTCATTAGTTTTAATAACTGCCCTCATTCCTGGTCCAGCAAATGATGTTCAGGGTTCGAAGCACGCAGACTTCATTCACTCAAGGTGGACACTTTGGACACATAGGGTCACCTACCCTGAATGGAAGAGGAGAGGGGTCCTGGGGCTGCCTCCAGATGATGACCGTGACCCCAGTGATGAGCAGCAGCAGCAGCACAGCCACTGTTGTGAGCACGGGGTCTCCAGAGAACACCTGGCTGGGCCACTGGTCCAGGACCAGGCTCAGGATTATCAGCAGGAGAACTGCAAGGGTTAAGGTGGAGGAGAACAGGCTGGACCCAGAAGACACAGATGTCAGGACCTCGGGTCACACCCCTCCCCAGGCTGCCCACCTCAGGAAGGGCCATCATATCTCCAAGACACCTCAGCTGACAGAAAAGACACATTCCCTCCACATACCATCCATTTCAGAAAATTACCAAAGAGAAATCCCACTGCTCACCAAGCAGGAAGGCACATCCATAGACAATCTGGCCAGATTTCTGGGTGTGTGTGGGGGGGGTGGATAGGGTCACATAGTCTCTTTAGAATCCATGAGGTTCCTGCTTCTGGTACAGGGTCCAAAGAACTCGTGTCACATTCACAAATCTCAATTTCATTTTTTGCTTTCTCATTCTTGCTTACGTTCTGGTCTGGCTGGTATCTGAATTAGAGGTATGACGGCAGTGTTAATAGTAGCCCCTATTCATCCAACATCAGACAGTCTAGTTCATCTCTTTCCCAGCTTAACCATAGCAGAAAATTTAGAAGGCAGCATGAAGGCAGAAGAGAATTACCTTCCCATCAATCCCCTCAATGTCAGGACCCCCAGTCAAGGTGTCGTGGGGTCTCACCTGAGAACAAGAACAGAAAAAGCCACCACGATGTAAGCGAGCAGGGTCCCAATTGAAGAGAGCTCCACAAGGTCACTGAGCTCAAAGAGTAATGCCATGACCGCTAAAATTGGGGCAAAAACACAGTGAAGAAAGAGTGAGAAACCAGTGGGAATATCCAAGCTAAGAAAACTGATCAAAGAAGAAATGAGCATTACTTATTTACCTGCAAGAATTCCAGAAACCAAGGTGGCTTTGACAGTGGTACGGGTGTGGGTGTAGATCCAGGCAAGTCCCGGAAAAGGAGCCCGTCATCTGCCATTGAGTAGATCGCATGAGGCATAGGGAACAAGACACCCACTAGGCTAGAAGAGAAAATGGAAACACATGTGAGGACGTGGACACTGTTCCCTAGTCTTCGTGCCTTTCCCTCTTGTCTCTCAATCCTTAGGGCTAAGATACTTCTTAATTTGGCAGTGACTTGGATGAAAGAGCACAGAGGGTGCCAACAGCCACAACATATCTGGCAGGGTCCCACCCAACATGGAAAAAAGCATGCGGCAAGGGGCTCACAGGGTGAATCAGGTAGTAGGGCACCATGAAGGTGAGCACCGCTGAGACACCAGAGTACGCCAGAAAGCAGATGAAGATCATGATCATGATGCTCAAGGGGATGGAACAAAGAGGATTTAGGGCTCCTCCCCCTGCAACAGTGGTGGAGGTCAGTAAAAGCACCGGGGTGAAAACAAAAAATCAATATCTTCTTGCATCTCCAAAAGCTAACTGACCTACTACTAGCCCCTGTGCCCAAGGGCAGCCCACACTGTACCCACATCCCTCATGGGACACACAGTGACCTTGTTACCTGTAGTGGCAATGATGTCAAAACCAAGAAAAGCAGAGACACATGTTGCTGCTCCATGGAGAATCCCTTCAAAGCCAAAAGGCAGAAACCCTCCAGAACCCAGAGGTCCCAAGCTATGGTGAGAGAAGGAATGAGGAAAAAATTTAGTTGAGGTGTGTCAGCCATCTGTACTGGAATCCTTAGTTAATACTAAGGATTATTAGTATTAATAATAATAAGGACACTTAGTTAATACTAAGTCCTGGGCTCCAGGTCCCCCTTCACTGGATCTGTTATCCCAGGTCTCTTTAGTCCCCATCATAGTCTCAGCCCTGTGTACCCCTACAAGCATTACTATGGACAAGAGGACCCTCCTAACCTATAGGTGTCATTGCATCCAGATGTGTTCGATCTGTAGTCCTGTTCTGTGAGGTTCCAGTTGTGCAGGTCTCCCTTAATGAAGCCAGAGACGATGATGAAGATGAGAACCGAAATGTTGATGCCTGTGAACAGTTTAGTAACCAGGGCTGACTGACGAGCTCCCAGAATCAGTACTCCTGTGGAAAGATGGACTATGAAACATCCAAAGTAACCAAATCCACAGACACAGAAGGAAAACTAGTAGTTTTCAGAGGCTTGAGTTTGTGTAGGCGGGAGATAGACAGAGACTGCTCAGTGGTTACGGGGTTTCCTTCTGTTGTGATGAAAATGCTTGGACCAGAGGGAGATGACGGTTGTACAACATTGTGAACATGGTAAGTGACACTGAGCTGTGCACTTTCAGATGGTTAATTTCTTACTGTGGCCATCATCTCACAACAAACACATCAATCAAATCATCTCTTTCTACATCTTAAAATTATATAATATCGTACGTCAAAAATAGCTCAATACATCTGGGGGAATATAGTAAAATGGTTCATTTTATTTTGTGTGAATTTCAAACAAACATCTTCAGTCTCAGGACAAGAAAGGAATTTGCAAGTCTAAGTAAAAGATTGCCAGGTGGGGGTGATTTTGTTTCCCAAGAGACATTTGGCAATGTCCGGAGACATTCTGATTGTTGCAGTTTGTGGGGGTCATTATTATCCTGTGAGCAAAGGGCAGGGATGCTATTCAAAATCTGACAATGATTAAAAACAAACCCTAAAATGATCAGGACAGCTCCCTCCCACCAAAGAATGATCCAGCCCAAATTGCTGATAATGCCAAAGGTGGGAAACAACAGTCTGTGTTGTGTCTTCCTTCCTCTCTTATCTCAGACCCTTCATTCCAGTCCTAATTCCCCCACTAGTCTGGAGCCCCAAGCCTTCTGCAGCCAAGTTCCCAGTTCCCCCCATCCCACATCCCGCTCTTCTCATCCTATCTCTGACCCCGTCTCACCCATAAGCAGCAGCACCAGGGCCAGTGCCAAAAAGTCTGGGTACGTGGCCAGGTAGGCAGGCATATACTGAGAGAAAACCCTCTGTAATGCCTGAGAGATGTGGTTCTTCCCAGTGAGGCTGTCAAAGGCATAGCTCCAGGCCCTGGAAACACTGCGGTGCCTGCAGTGGTAGAAGCGTGAACATTCATTGACAGATATAAGTTGAACCTTCAATTTGCACCATGGGATGTATTTTGAGGGAAAAAGTATACAAAATACCAAATCTCATTCCTTAAAAAACTGGAAATAGAACTGCCTTATGATCCAGCAATCCCACTGCTGGGCATACACACTGAGGAAACCAGAAGGGAAAGAGACACGTGTACCCCAATGTTCATCGCAGCACTGTTTATAATAGCCAAGACATGGAAGCAACCTAGATGTCCATCAGCAGATGAATGGATAAGAAAGCTGTGGTACATATACACAATGGAGTATTACTCAGCCATTAAAAAGAATACATTTGAATCAGTTCTGATGAGG
>NW_011477801.1:6885-7038 GCF_000754665.1 Bison bison bison | reverse complement strand
GGTTCGGGATGGGGAACACATGTATACCTGTGGCGGATTCATTTTGATATTTGGCAAAACTAATACAATTATGTAAAGTTTAAAAATAAAATAAAATTAGAGAAAAAAAAAATAAAAAATAAAAACATTCAAAAAAAAAAAAAAAAAAAGGGA
>NW_011477801.1:3579-6179 GCF_000754665.1 Bison bison bison | reverse complement strand
TCTTTATAATCCAACTCTCACATCCATACATGACCACTGGAAAAGCCATAGCCTTGACTAGACGGACCTTTGTTGGCAAAATAATGTCTCTGCTTTTTAATATGCTGTCTAGGTTGGTCATAACTGTCCTTCCAAGGAGTAAGTGTCTTTTAATTTCATGGCTGCAATCACTATCTGCAGTGATTTTGGAGTTCCAAAAATAAAGTCTGACACTGTTTCCATTGCTTCCCCATCTATTGCCATGAAGTGATTGGACCAGATGCCATGATCTTAGTTTTCTGAATGTTGAGCTTTTTGCACTCTCCTCTTTCATTTTCATCACTCTTTAGTTCTTTTTTCACCTTCTGCCATAAGGGTGGTGTCATCTGCATATCTGAGGTTATTGATATGTCTCCCAGCAACCTTGATTCCAGCTTGTGCTTCTTCCAGCCCAGCGTTTCTCATGATGTACTCTGCATATAAGTTAAATAAGCAGGATGACAATATACAGCCTTGACGTACTCATTTCCTTATTTGGAACCAGTCTGTTTTTCCATGTCCAGTTGTAACTGTTGCTTCCTGACCTGCATACAGATTTCTCAAGAGGAAATGTTGTGCTTGCTCAATAGATACCTAAGTCATGTCCAACTCTTTGCCACCCCATGGAGTGTAGCACACCAGGTTCCTCTGTCCATGGGATTATCCAGGCAAGAATATTGGAGTGAGTTGCTATTTCTTTCTCCAAGTTAATATGTAAAGAGGAAGTTAATGTTGGGCCAGAAAATATAACAGGGAAGTTGAACCAGGAGAGCTGGGAGATGAGGGTTGCAATTTAAATCTAGCAATAAAGGAAAATCCCACGAAGGCAAAAGCCAAACAAAGGCTTCAATGTGGTGAGGGGAGGAGCCTGTGGGACATGCCTCCCTCTCACCCACTACCTACAAGTCCTTTTCCTTCAAGATTCTTAGTCCCATAATTTAAGGAAAGCAGGAGAGGGCTGGGTAAGATGAAATTGTGGCTTTTTCCTGCTACTAATACCCACTTCCTACCCGTGGGATAGTGACAAAGTGCTCATGAATGAGTGAGCACTTTGTCGTGTAATCCCTCCTCCTAGTTTCCTGATCTTAAACCCCACAGCTTTCTCCCACTCCATCATCTCACCAATGAACAAGGACAGTATGAGGTCCCAGCCAATGATGAAGGCACACAGCTGTTCCATGGTGATGTAGCTGTAGAGATATACAGAACCAGTGCTTGGTACTCGGGCCCCCAACTCAGCATAGCAGAGTCCAGGCAATACAGTAGTCAGGGTGGCCACCAAGAAGCAGATGATGCTAGCTGGTCCAGTTTGTTCTTGGCCACCTCTCCAGCCAGGATGTACACTCCAGCCCCCAGAGTGCTGCCCACACCCAAGGCCACCAGGTCAAGAGTGTTCAGACAACGAGACAGGTGGCTCTCAGCCCGTGCTCTGGGTTCCAATGGCCTCCTGCAGACTAGCTTCTGACCAAATTGGTGAACATCCTGACCCAGCATCCTAGATGGAGTTGAGGAGACCATGATCTGCTGAGAAAACAAGACACAAAGTCGTCAAGATTGCCTGTCCACTCTTGGCATCCAGTTCCATGGAGCAACAGAGCTATGGGGAATTGGTTGTAAAAAGACTCATTGCGCAAGTTCATCTTCGAGTTTTGCTTTCTTAAACATAAATAAGACTTTTAATATGCTTCAAAAGTTACTTGAAGTATTGCTTAAAGATATGGGGAGTAGGAATTGTTTCTTTAAAATGTGCCACTTTGGCACATGGATTGTGTTAAGCTGAAGGCAGTTAAGACTCAGCAGCCTCAAGAAAAACTCTGCCTGTCCCTTCATGGCTCAGATAATTTAGATAGGGTGTGTATATCAGGAAGACACTATTGCTATTGAGACTATTTCAGAAATAGTGGTCTGCATGGAGTGGGAAACACTTGTTTCCCAAGCATTTGCTCTTCCCACCTTCCTGTGGGTTGCCTCCTCCCATTTGAAGACCCAGAAACCTACCCTATATTCCTTAGCTCATGGTAGCACAGAAGCCTCAATTACCTGTCTTTGAGCCTCATAGTTTTTATAGTGTCCAGTATATATATATAGATGCTGATGCTGGGAAAGTTTGAGAGCAAGAGGAGAAAGGGGTGACAGAGGATTAGATGGTTGGATGGCATCACTGACTCAATGGAGATGAATTTGAGCAAGGTCTGGGAGATAGTGAAGGGCAGGGAGGACTGGCATGCTGCAGTCCCTGGGGTCACAGAATTAGACACGACTTAGCGACTGAACAACAACAAAAATGAAAAAGCAAATTATATTTGCTAATCTGTCTCATGTCAGTTTAATTACTATGCCAGTTAAAGAACCTTGAAAGAAAAGTCTTCTGCCCCTACTGAAGCGAAAGCTTCTATCGCAGAGCCTGGCACACAGTAGGTGCTTAGTTGATATGAGTTGAATGGATAATAATGCTGATTTTTAAATTAAAGCTAACCAAGTACACCTCATGTGAAGAGTTGACTCATTGGAAAAGACTCTGATGCTGGGAGGGATTGGGGGCAGGAGGAAAAGGGGACGACAGAGGATGAGATGGCTGGATG
>NW_011477801.1:0-1152 GCF_000754665.1 Bison bison bison | reverse complement strand
TTGGATCTCCTTTCAGTCCAAGGGACTCTCAAGAGTCTTCTCCAACACCACAGTTCAAAAGCATCAATTCTTCGGTGCTCAGCCTTCTTCACAGTCCAACTCTCACAACCATACATGACCACAGGAAAAACCATAGCCTTGACTAGAAGGACCTTTGTTGGCAAAGTAATGTCTCTGGTTTTGAATATGCTATCTAGGTTGGTCATAACTTTCCTTCCAAGGAGTAAGCGTCTTTTAATTTATCCCCATCCCCTACCTTTTCTCACAAAACCTACGTATAACTCCCAGCTCCTTTTGTTTTCATCTGAAAACTGATTCTCTCCACCCTCAGTTAGAGGCCGGGCTGACTCCCCACACTTTGGGGTTGCAGAGGTCTTTTTGGGAGGATGTGAACTCAGCGCCCAGTCTCCTACAGAAGAGGGTGACCCAAGACTTACTGGATCCTTGGAGCAGAGCCTGGAGCACTGGATCAGTTTGGGAGGCTGAGTTTAAGCCGTGCGGGGCTGGAGCTGGATATGAATTAAGCAAACTCCTGGAGATGATGAAGGACAAGGGAGGCTGGTGTGCTGCAGTCCATGGGGTCACAAGGAGGTTGGACACAACTTAGTGAGTGAACAACAAGGGCTGGAGCAATACATCTCTAAAAACTAAAGCAGAAAGTCCCTGTTCACAAAAGACAACTCTTAAATTGGGGTGGGGATGGAATTGGTTGGGCAGGAAGCATCTGTAGAGTCTCTATCAGTCCTTGACTCTTCTGTGGTTACCCTTGGAGGGTGTGTCTGAAATGCTTTTTTAAAAAAATTATGATAAAGTACGCAAAACATAAAATTTACCACTTGAACCATTTTCAAGTTTGCAGTTCCATAGGGTTAAATACATTCACATTTATACAACCAAAGTCCAGACCTTTTTTCATCTGGCAAAACATCAACCCTGTGCCCATTATCAACAATTTCCCTGTTTAAAAATAAAATAAAATCTAAAAAAAACCCCAAAAAACAAAAAAACAACACAATTTCCCTTTTCTCCCTTCCCAGTTCCTGGCAATTGCCACTGTACTTTAAGTTTCTATTAACCTGACCATTCTAGGTACTTCATTTAAGTGGAATCAAATATAGTCTAAAGTCTCTTCCAGTGAGACTTGTTTCACTT
>NW_011477800.1:8591-16595 GCF_000754665.1 Bison bison bison | reverse complement strand
TCTACACTATTCCAGACTATATACATACTAAGGAACTGAAGGTATTTGAACCTTGCCTCATTATTATACGTCACTTCAGTCGTATTTTCCCAAAGAAAAATAGCTACTTTAAGAAATATAAAAATGCTATAACTGTGTGGTTAAAAATGATCAGAAACAAGTGGCTGATAGGTGATGTTACTAAGAAATGGTTTCATCTGTATAAGTCTAGACAACCATGAATATTTTTTTACTACCTCATCCTGACAGTTTAACCATGTTTTATTCACCTGTTTAATTCAATGTAGATAATAGTACTGGGACACTGATTAAAGTTGTCTTGTGGAATGAATCGCACTTTTTGTTTCAACTAGCTTGTATCATCCACCTACATTTGATAAGCTAACCACTGCTTTCAGAAACTGTCATCTGCTTTATTCTTTTTATCGTATCTGCTCTTTATGTAAGGTCTTCTCACAATTTTATTGTTCCCCTCTCTCAATTATTCCTACTGTTCAAGCAGAGTAATGCATTTGAAATGCATACAGAAATAAAATATTGCCAGAAAAAGAAAGAACAACAGAACTTGATAGCAAGACTGTAGTGAAATCTTGTTTTGCCTCAATTTTTATTTGTCAAATGGAACCACATTTTATGACTGTTAAGTGGAATTATCAGTGTAAAGCCATTATTTGCAAAGTAAGAAATATTATAATTTTTCAAATTCTATCAAATTGGACTTATCTTCAAAACTCTAAGTGTTAGTTGTTCAGTCATGTCCGACTATTTTGCCATCCCATGGACTGTAACCTGCCAGGCTCCTCTGTCCAAGGGTTTTCCAGGCAAGAATACTGGAGTGGGTTGCCCTTTGCATTCACAGGGATCTTCCTGACCCAGGGATTGAACCTGGGTCTCCTGCACTGCAGGCAGACTCTGTGCCATCTGAGTCGCTAGGGACCACACTTCTGAACTCTATCTCACCAAAAATTTCCCTCAAATTATGCCACACATGTTCTGGGTTCTGTGACTTCTAGAAACTATTGGGTCCTTCTATTATACTATTCAGAAAGAAAAACAAATAGCTAATTCAGCTATATGTAGCAACTTTCTTTTACTCAAATTATTCAATTTTTTTAATATTTCCACTAAAATAATGATTTCCTTTGCTGTGGGGGTTATGATATTAAGTGTAGGTGGTATGTCATAATTCATTTATTACAGTTGACAGCAAGTTTATAAAATTAAATTGAAGACAGGAAATTAAATCTAAAATTGATGAATGAAGTACAGAAATTTTTAAGGAGAATTCTCCAAAGACAAAAAGAAAACATGCCAATATATTTTTAATACTTTCAAATTCATTTACCATAGAACTTAATTTTAACAATCAAACGATTCCCTTGGTGTTAGTAGGATGCAAACTCATTATAATAAAGTCCATTCTCTTATCTTACTCCTTAGTAATACACAATTAAAATTTTAAGAGCTTTCAAACAAACTGTTTGAAAGAGGTTTAACACATAGTAACCAATTAATAAATACTCACAGTTAAGATGATAATGATGAGGATGAAGATGTCAGTAATCTGGTACATTGGACCATTGTGTTACAAAATACTTTGTAATTTCTCATTTGATAATATAATGATGAGAATCAGAAAAGTAAAAAGCTGTGTGAATCAGGGTTTGAAGTCAAACAACAACAATTACATGCAACAATTTCTTTCTTAAATTTTCCAAAGTAAGTATTGTCTTTCTGATGCTAATTATCTACAGATATATATAAAAATAATTTGTAATTGCAAAAAAATGGTTCAAGCTTATCTGTTTAAATTGATATCAAATATAATGCTTACCTTTACAGATAGAGTGAAAAGACAGAGAGAAAATGAGAGTTTTTCCCTCATAGTTAGATAATTCAGATTTATTTAAAACAGAGGTTAATTGGCATCTAATATATGTTCTATTGTTTTACCATGTAGAGTTCTTTAAATAGGAAATATTTACTCTTGGGATCAGCTCCTTCCCCAGGTTACCTCCTAATTGAACTAAACTATTCTCCCTGCCACTCAAGGACTTTATTACAACCACCAAAATCATATCTGCTCATACCACTCCTCAAAATTCTCTACCTCTCTTATGGCATTTTGTGATCATTAAGAAATATACATAATGTAAAATCAGAAGTTTATGATTACATATTACTTGTGATATGAAATAAAGATGTTCTTAAAAAGGATGCAATTATACAATGTTTCAAATTGAAGATAATTTTTCTGAAGTAGCAAAAAATTCAGCAGTAGGAAATCCAGGGATGTTGGGGGCAGTTATGCCATCTTCAGCATGAATCTCATCTACACAATCAAAGACTAGCCAGGTCTGCCTCTTAACTTCCCAGACTACAGAAAGGGAGCTGGTGATCAGGGGAATCAATCACTAATTCCTTTTTTGATGTACAAGCTGGAAACAGCATGCAGAGTTTCCAGGAATAGTCCCTCACCTCAAGTTTAGTTGCAAGATCACTCCAAGTAGGAAGAGAGGATGGAAATATTTCTAGCTGTCCTGCCATGTGACTGGCTAAGACTCCGTATTTCTATCATTAATTGCCTTCGCTTGGAACAACCTGAAATTCTAAGTAGTTACTGTATAGACTTCCCAGTAAAGCATGTTCTCGGATTAGTTGTGAGGATTCTCAGCAGTGGTTACAATGTAACAGAACAAATTTTCTCTATCACCCCTTACACACACACACACACACACACACACACTCACAAAATACAATGGAAGAGAATATTAGACTTAACTATAGGAAGCAGGAATACATTTACACCTGTATAAAGATTAAAAGAAATTAGAAAAAACCATATTTTAGAAAATCATGCCAATGCATGGAAAGCTATCACTCTTCAGTGGTTATATACTTACACAACATAACAATGTTTAGTGATTACTTTGTGATTTATTTTATTTTAATTCTAGCCATTAAAATACATAAAAACATAAATTATGTTTAACATAATCTTGGTTTTAATTTGCATTTCATAATGGCTAATGGTGATGAGCATCTTTTATGTGATTATTTGATTTCTGTTTATTTGCTTTAGTAAAATATTTGTTTCAGAATTTCATACATTTGTTAGCTGTTGCTTAGCTTCCCTGGTGGTTCAGACAGTAAAGAATCTGCCTGCAATGCAGGAGACCCAGGTCCAATCCCTGGGGCGGGAAGATCCTCTGGAGAAGGGAAGTCTACCCACTCCATTACTCCTGCCTGAAGAATTCTATGGACAGAGGAGCCTCTTGGGCTACAGTCCCTGTGGTCATAGAGTTGGACATGACTGAGTGACTAACACTTTTTCATACTTTCATATTTATTAATTGCATTATTTCTATTTTTACTGTTGAAGATGCACTAGGTTTTTAGAAAAAAATCATTAAATGGGATTCACTAAGCTTAGTGGATAAAAATTAAGCAATAACTTATGACAGTCAAGGCAACCTGTCAAATATTCAACTCCTTTTTCACACTAGCGAAAAAAGAGAAAGCCATCCAACATGAACAGAAAAATGGTTTCAGCAGAATTACCATTTGAGTGGTATCCTCTTAGAATGGGTCTTATAGCTAGATGCAAACTCACCATAATGTCAAAATAGACAAATTTATATATAATATATATTTTATATAATAATAAGTGTTGTAACATTCTTATGCATGATGATCTGTAGTATTTATAGAATTGTTATACATACATATAATATAATAAGAATGGTAATTATGCAGTGACTTATGCCCCATTTTAGTCTGAAAAGTAATTTTTTTTTCCTTATTTAAGAGTGAGCCTTCCTTGACAATCTTATTTAGCATGATCCTCTTTCAAAGAGAGGGAGAGTAAGGTGTCTAAATAGAAATTTGAATACATTTACTACAATTTCAGTTCTTACTACTGAAATTCACTATACCCATTGAAGGGAGTAATATATTGAGACAGTTGGCAGATAGAAAGTTTTAGGACTTGTAGTTCATGCCTCAGCAGCTAAAGAATCCATCTGTAATGCAGGAGAAACAGGTTTCATCCCTAGGTCAGGAAGATCTGCTTGAGGAGCAAAATGGCAAGCCACTCTAGTATTCCTGCCTGAAAAATCCAGAGAAGCCTGGCAGGCTACAGTCCAAAGGGTTGCAAAGAGTTGGACACGACTGAGAGACTAAGCACACACAGCAAAGGCCACATGCAATTTTGCAGCTTAAAGATACGATGTTTAAAACTTTTACGTATCTTCTAAGGACACATATTTCTATATGTCATAAATTTTTATTTAAATGGGCTTTTGTAAATTATAATTGTTACTACCTTCTTATGGGTAATTTAGCTTAGTTTTCCCAAGTATTTTCTTTAGAGGGGCATTATGCCAGGAGATCCAACCAGTCCATTCTAAAGGAGATCAGTCCGGGTGTTCATCGGAAGGACTGATGCTAAAGCTGAAACTCCAGTACTTTGGCCACCTCATGTGAAGAGTTGACTCATTGGAAAAGACTGTGATGCTGGGAGGGATTGGGGGCAGGAGGAGAAGGGGACGACAGAGGATGAGATGGCTGGATGGCATCACGGACTCGATGGATGTGAGTCTGAGTGAACTCCGGGAGTTGGTGATGGACAGGGAGGCCTGGTGTGCTGCGATTCATGGGGTCGCAAAGAGTCGGACACAACTGAGCGACTGAGCTGAACTGAACTGATGCCAAAACTATTACTGCTGCTAAAGAAACAATGTGTCAATGTCCCTTGTGAAAAAGCATTCTTCAACATATAACAACATTCAACCAAAATGAACCCAGTCAGGAATATGCATGTTTTCTGTCTCATTAAACATACATTTTTGGTGGTATATATTTTGAAGCCATTGTTTTAACATAACAGAGAATCTAATCTCACTAAATGACTCACAAAGTCATATACTGGGTAGCCCAATCAGGTGGCCAGAGGTGAAGAAACGCTGCTACCCAGAAAGCAGGTATAATTTAAAATTCTGTAAAAACAAGATACAAGAAATAATGTTTGGTCTTTACTTCAAGAGATTAATGGAGCCCCAGATGGCAATCTTTGGCTAATTTTTCAAAAAAGTATAGATAAAGTCCAGTGTTTTTATGAACCATATCATAAATTTCTTTCCTGTCAATTTAAAATATATTACCTGGTAATGGGTAGAAAACAAAAAAACAAATGTCAAGAAGTAATTTCTAGGGGCTGCCTCATGTGAATTAAAAGTTTGGGAAGACAAGGTTTAGAGAAATAAAAGGAATAAATATAAACATTGCAAGGAATTTTGTAACGGTATAATCCTGCCCTTGTTAATAAACACTGAGTTCACAATGATATACATGTTTACTGAGTTTCATTTGAATATTACTGAAGGTTTAGCTCTGACTTAGAACTCAGTGCATGAAAGCCTTTCTTTTGGTATTCTGATCGGAGTAATCCCACATGAGGGTAAAGTGGGTTAAATAACTATGCTCCCAATGTTTAGTGGTTCTCTGAAATCTCTAGATTTTTTGACGCCAGTCTGAGGTAAGCCATAGCAGTGTTTATTTCTCTATTCATCCATTCAATCCCTCTGTCACATATTATTTAAGTGCTACTGAGCAGTTACTGTGCCACAGAATCAAGGAAAGCCAACAAGTACAGGTGTGGATAAGTAAGCAATTATGTAGGTAAATAATCTTGCATATCTGCAATATATTTGAGCCAAAAATCTTAGCAGACTGAATTCTGTTGTTGTTGTTGTTCAGTGGCTAAGTCATGTCTGACTCTTGGTGATCCATGGATTGCAGCATGCCTGGCTTCCCTGTCCTTCACCATCTCCCAGAGTTTGCTCAAACACATGTCCATTGAGTCAGTGATGCCATCCAACCATCTCATCCTCTGAAACAATGCACATAACACTTTTATTCATAAAGCAGGATTATTTTTAGACAGAGTATTGAAGATAGATTAATTTGCCTGTTATATATATAAGCACAATAAATTTTGGTTTATTATTTAAAAGTATCTAAAAGTACATTATAAGCTAGAAGTAGTTAACTTCTTAATAGAAGAATGTAGAGATTTATAATGATTCTCTGATAAGTACATGCAAGTAGATAAAGCATTGATAATTAAACTCATCATGCTGTATTTTAAGTAATAATTTTCTCAGTGCTGCAATCATATCCTTGTTCCAAAGACTGTATATCATGGGATTGAACATCGGAGTCACTATGATGTAGAACAGAGAGAGGAGTCTGTCAGTTCCTGCAGAATGACTGGATTTGGGCCTTAAGTATGCAATGGTAGCAGGTCCAAAGAATAAAAGCACAACCAACAGGTGAGATGTGGAGAAGGCTTTGGCTCTTCCTCTGGCTGTTGGCGGCCTCAGAATAGTGGAAATGATTTTGCTGTAAGAGGCAAGGATCAACATAAAAGGTACAGCAACAAACAACAGAGTTACTGCATAGATTGAGAGCGCATGTGCAAAAGTGTCTCCACAGGCCAGCTTCAGAATAGGGGGACGTCACAGAAGTGGTTAATCTCGTTCAAATGACAGAAATGCAGAGAGAAGTTCTGGCACATTTGCCCTGTCTGCACTGGGATTCCACTGACCCAGGATCCCACAGCCAGCTGGAGGCACACCTTTGGGGTCATGACCAGGGGACAGTGCAGAGGGCCACACATGGCCACGCAGCGGTCATAGGCCATCACCGCCAGGAGGAAGCACTCAGTGGCTCCGAGGATAAGGAAGAAGCTCATTTGGGCAGCACAGTCCAGCACAGAAATGCTTCTGTCCTGAGTCCAAAGGTTCACCAGAATCCTAGGGAGAGTGACAGACACGGAACAGATTTCCAAGGAGGAAAAGTTTGCCAGGAAAAAATACATGGGTTTGTGCAGTGCAGGGTCAAGTCTAGTCAGTATTATTATGAGACTATTTCCAGTTAAGATAATGATGTAAATGATGGAGAACATCCCAAATAATAGCCCTTGAAGGTTTGGAAGGTCAGAAAACCCCAGGAGTACAAATTCCATCACTTTGGATATGTTGTCTTTTGCTTCCATATCTTCATATTTCATCTGTGGGAATGATCCAATCAGAGGCACTATTATTTCACTTTCATTAGCTCTTGTTTTCTTATTTATAAAACAGGATGTTGCAACTTTCTATTTTTCAATTTCCTATAAAAACCAAACCTATAACACCAGGTGCTCTAAATGTGTGATAAAGTGTGTTTTTCATCATTATTAAATCTATCTGTAAATTAAAAAAAAACTTTAATCTTTCTTTTTCTGCTGTATACAATATTTATTTAGTTCTGAAGATAAGTGATTGTAATTTTGCTATTCGTCTCAACACTCAAAAATACAAATTCTAAATTTAAGTTCCTTTATGAAATAACTTGATATTTGCATTTGATGTGTTATTCTTTTCACCTCTCCATTCTGTTTTTCATTATCAATTCAAAATTAATCTTTTTTGCTCTTTTAAATGTCTTAAGCGATATAAAATTGTTTTAGGGATACATATAGTTAATTTTTAAAAATGAGATTTTTTTCAGTTGTATTTCCAATGTCTTTTTAACTTTGACATATTTAACTTCTGCATATTTAGCTATTTAACTTTGACATATTTAGATTTGACATATTTAACTTCTGCATATTTAACTATTTTATTATAAAACAAAATTCATCAGCTAACCACTCAAAATTTTTTGAATGGTATTTAATTTTTAAAACTGTGTATTTCAATATAGTGTCTGCAAATTCAGCATTCATAATTTTTATTCACAGTTTTCTGCTCAAAGACAAAAAATTCTAAGCTGGTCTTCCTGTCCAGGAACTCTCATAAGGGTGAGAGGCATGTTCATTTAGAATTTATATTCATTAAAGCATTCATTTTTTTTTTCTTTCTTCTTTTTTTTTTTTCTTTTTTTCTTTTCTTTTTTTTTTTTTAAATTAATTTTATTTTATTTTTAAACTTTACATAATTGTATTAGTTTTGCCAAATA
>NW_011477800.1:7901-8180 GCF_000754665.1 Bison bison bison | reverse complement strand
GTGAACTTCCAGATGTTCAAGGTGGTTTTAGAAAAGGCAGAGGAACCAGAGATTAAATTGCCAACATCTTCTGGATCATTGAAAAAGCAAGAGAGTTTCAGAAAAACATCTATTTCTCCTTTATTGACTATGCCATAGCCTTTGACTGTGTGGATCACAATAAACTGTGGAAAATTCTGAAAGAGATGGGAATACCAGACCACCTGAACTGCCTCTTGAGAAACCTGTATGCAGGTCAGGAAGCAACAGTTAGAACTGGACATGGAACAAAGATTAGTT
>NW_011477800.1:4861-6111 GCF_000754665.1 Bison bison bison | reverse complement strand
ACAACCCCGAGGGCCTCACCAGCAACCTATTGCTTATCTAAGCAGAGAATTAGATGTAATTTCATGTGAGTGGCCCCACTGCCTAAGAGTAATTGGGGCAGCAGCTTTATTAGCATCTGAAGCTTTAAAAATAATTAATGGATGAAACCTTACTGTCCTGACTTCTCATGATGTGAGTGGAATCTTAAATCCTAAGGTTAATATTTGGATGACAGACAGTAGACTTCTTAAATATCAGTCATTGTTGTTAGAAGGACCAGTAACTAAGCTTAAAGTCTGTAGTAATTTAAATCCTGCCACTTTCCTTCCTGAGAAGGAAAATGAAACACCTGATCACGATTGTTCCCAATTCCTAACTTTAAACTATGCAGCTTGGGAAGATCTAATGGATACCCCATTAGACAATCCTGACATGGAAACATTTACTGGTGGCAGTTCTTTTGTTCAGGATGGAAAGCATAAAGCAGGGTACGCCATGGTGACTGCTGAACAGGTTTCCCCTCTTCATCAGTGGAAGGCTTCCCATGGTGGACATCTCCACTTCAAGGAAAAGACTTTCTCCAAGTCTGAGAATACCTTCAACAACAATCATATGGGATTTCTCTTCTTCAACTGATGACATCTAACAATCCTAAGATGAACTGATGTAACTATGGACATAATATGACTTTTAATTTTGATTTTAACTTGTTTTAGATTATTTTGCCTTACATCTGTAACTGTTTAATTGGATTTCTTTCTAGTTGCATGAAGGCTTTTAAGTTACAAATGGTTGTCCAAGCTCCTACTAGTGCCACGGCCTCCTCCAACAATTACTTGGGGCCCCTAGATCAGAGATCCTCAATATGAGGGTTAGGAGAATATGTTGCCTTAACAATTTAGGGACCACACCCCTAAATAGCAGGAAGTAGTTATGGAACGAAAATGACGCCCCTTTCCCTTGGCAACATAATTCTCCTATAAGAAAAGGGGGGAATGAGACAGTCACTTCCTAGGCAGGTTGATAAGAAGTCTAGGGGTCCCCAAGGAGAGAGGGGTCTGGAATTTTCGAGGAGGAAGAAAGGACAAACTTTTTTTGTCCCTCTACATTCCTTAGGATTATATAACAATAACGTATTCTGCCTGAGGACAGTCTCTGGAAAAAACCTTCTGGCTAATCCTGTTATCTTAAGGTGTAATTATTGGAGTTAGTGAGGTCTTTACAACCTCCAGACATTCTTTTGATTCACTGTAATAACTAATTAGAGAGT
>NW_011477800.1:0-1127 GCF_000754665.1 Bison bison bison | reverse complement strand
AGGTACAGCGTATGGGAAGTTGGGTCAACATGGGTAATGTGGACATTTGACCCAAAGTGTAGGGTCTGGGGACAGGGCTAACCCTGAAGACTGGATGTGTGATTTCCGGTGCATGGTCTGGGAGGGTGTAACCTTGGAGACTGTGGATGTGTGACTCCACATATAGGGTATAGGAGGTGGGGTCACACTTTAAACTGTAGACATGTGACCCTGGTCCAGAGTCACCCTGGAGATTGTGGACATAGGATCCCAGGTGCAGGGTCTGGGAGGTGGCTCACCCTGGAGACTGTGACATCAGATGCCAGGTACATTGGGAGTTGGGTCACCCTGGAGACTGTGGACATGTGACCCCAGGTACAGTTTCTGGGAGAGTGTCACCCTAGACTCTGGACATGTGACCCCAAGTGCAGGATTTGGGAATGGGTTCACCCTGGTGACTGGACATATGTCACCAGGTGCAGGTCATGGGCAGGAGGGACACCCTGGATATTGTCAAAGTGTGACACCAGGCACAGGGTCTGGACATTCCCTCATAGCTCAAAAGCTTCCCCCATAGCTCAGTCGGTAAAGAATCTACCTGCAATGCAGGAGACCCAGATTCGATTCCTGGGTCAAGAGGATTTCCTGGAGAAGGAAATGGCAACCCACTCCAGTATTCTTCCCTGGAGAATCCCATGGGTAGAGGAACATCGCAGGCTACAGTCCATGGGGTCACAAGAGTTGGACATGACTTAGCGACTAAACCACCAACATTAAGGACTGTTAAGGATAAGAGGTTAGCAAACAGAAAATAAATAGACAGGGCCTGGGAGAGGGGGTCACCATGGAGACTGTGTACGTGTGACCCCAGGTACAGTGTCTGAAAAGGGGATCACTCTGGTGACTATGGACATGTGACCCCAGGTACAAGGTCTGGGAAGAGGGTCACCATGACCCCAGGTACTGGGTAGGTGGTGTGAGGTCACCGTGGAGACTGTGGACATGTGACGCCAGGTGTAGGGTCTGGGAAGGGTTCACCTTGGATACTGTGGACAAGTGACACAGTGTGTAAGGTCTGGGTGTGGGGATTACCCTGGAAACTGGAAATGTGACTCCAGGTACATGGTCTGGTAGGTGGGGTAACCATG
>NW_011477799.1:9225-10331 GCF_000754665.1 Bison bison bison | reverse complement strand
CAGGGATGGGGGAGCCTGGTGGGCTTCCGTCTATGGGGTCGCACAGAGTCAGACACGACTGAAGCGACTTAGCAGCAGCAGCAGCATTATCTTCATTAATGTGGATGTCCAAATCTCTCACCAGGTTAGCAAAGTTCTCTGACATTATTCCTTTAAATAAACTTTCTATTCCTTTCTACTTTTCCTTCTGGAACTCCAGTAATGTGTATATTGTTTCTTTTAATAGTATCCTATTAAGTCTGAAGGCTTGCCTTCATTTCTTTTCATTCTTTTTTTCTCTTTGCTCCTCTGACAATGTCAAATGTGCCTCCAAGATCACTAATTCTTTCTGCTTGGTCCAGTCTGCTATTGAAACTCTCTATTGAATTCTTCACTTCAGTCATTGTATTCATCAGCTACAAAATTTGTTTTGTTATTTTTTATGGTTTATATCTGTTTATTGAACTTCTCATTTTGTTCTTGTATTGTTTTTCTTTATTTTATTAAATCGTTCATTTGTGTTTGTAGGTGTTTGAGCATGCTTAGAATAATTATTTTGAATTCTTTGTTGGGAAACACCTATATCTCCATTTCTTTGGGATGCATTACTAGAAGTTTATTATTTCCTTTGGTGAAGTCATGTTTCTCTGATTTTAATGTTTCCTGTAGTGTTTTGTAGGTGTCTGTGCATTTGAAGAAGCAGTCACTTCTTTGGACTTTATGGACTTTGTTAAGGGAAGACTTTCACCTGTGTGTGTGTTAAGGGGGCATGCTGGAATATGGTGTGACCTTGGCTTTAGTGGTGCAGATCACCAAGTGTGTGGTGGCTCTGGGTCTGCATATGTATGACATCGCTTCAGCTCAGGCTACTTGTGTCCATAGCACCCAACAACCATGTGGTACTTGGCAAGTGCTGTGGGATACAGTGTCTGTATGGGCTATTGGGTTCCTCAGTGGCACATCCAGGTCCAGCATCTAGGAAACAGAGCAGGCAGTGGTGGTGGCTGGAATTGGTGGTATGTGCATACTCAGCTTCAGGGGCCCAATGCAGGTGCCTGCTATAGTGACAAGCACTAATTGCAACCATACGCATAGTGGTCAGCAGGTTAGGGCATCAGCAAGAGCCA
>NW_011477799.1:4555-5551 GCF_000754665.1 Bison bison bison | reverse complement strand
CCCTTCCTCCTTATATGGGTCAGGGTTTTCTGTTTCTTTGCATGTCTCATACTTTTGTTGAAGACTGGTCATATTTTGTGATGTACTGTAGCAACTCTATGTAGTGATTCACTGCCCTCTCTTTTTGAGCTTGTTTTTATTTTGTTTTGTTTATACTTGTTTGTTTAGTGATGTACCTAGACTCTTTTAGTGAAATAGTCTTCTTCCACAGTGTGATGTCACTCCTCAGAGAGTATAGCCTTGATCGTGCACAATCACCTTGGGATGGCATAGGTTTTAGCAGGATTCTTTTTGACTATATCTTTACCTGGTTTCTAAGTTGTCTGCCTCTGTTGATATTACAGCTATTAGTCTTCACTAATTTCAGGCCGATTGCTCTATTGTTTGCAACAATGACTTGCAGAATAAATTGCTAATATCTGACTCAATTATATTTAGGCAAAAATAGTTTTTTGAGGCCAGACTTTGAGGTTTGTTCTGACCCAAAGAGGTTTCTTCTTATCTCTTTATTTTGTTTTCTCTGATAAAGTAGGTGATCTATGATTTAACTTGTTGCTCATGGAGCGCTATCAGTCTCTTGTTTATTGACTATTATCAATATCTATTGTTATGAGAATGTCCTTGGGCTTCACAAAAGTCAGTTCTTAGGGATTGCTTCTTTCCCTGTGCAAAGCTCTGAGATACTGCTCCAAGCACTTGACCAAGATGGTAGCCTCTCCTGATATGGGGTCTGCACTAAAAGAGAAAGCTGAGATGGGGGCATTTTTGGTCCCATATTATTGGTGTGCTGTATCTGGAGTACAGCCTTTTCCTGTGAGTTGGAGCTGGGTGGAGGAAGGGACTCACTGAGAATTTTTAGCCTTTGCAACTCAGCGTTGAAGTGAGAACTGCTGACAGACTTCCCCTTCAGTAAGATAGAATCCCTTGATCAGGAGCTACAAGGAGAGGAAGCACTGTTTTGGCCACATTTCCCTAGAGTGGAGCTTCTGTCAAGCT
>NW_011477799.1:0-1195 GCF_000754665.1 Bison bison bison | reverse complement strand
GAGGAGGGTTCAGGATGGGGAACACGTGTATACCTGTGGCGGATTCATGTTGATATATGGCAAAACCAACACAATATTGTAAAGTTAAAAAATAAAATAAAATAAATTAAAAAAATTTTCTCTTTATTGATATTTTCTATTTGTTGAGATGTTCTCTTTCTTTTGCTTTTTAGACATAGTCTCCTTTAGTTCTTTGAACATACTTAAAAAAAACTGATTTAAAGTCTTTGTCTAGTAAGTACAAGTTCCAGTGTCTGCAGGGATGGTTTCTATTAGCCTTTATTTCCTGCTTACATAGAAGCCATTGGTGACAGATTAGGGCTTTCTTGAGTCTTTCCTGGGCATGGAAACAGCCTTGAACAGGTATGTAGCCTTCTTGATTCCCGGGAATATATTGGAGTTTTTTGAAGCCCCCTGTGGACATCTCATTCCCCAACTTTTCCTTTTAAGTTTTCTTGTAAGCTTGTTTGCTAAAACTGTGGTTTATTTCCTCACATTTCAGGCAGCTGTGATGTTGAATAATTTTTGTTGATTGTTCTTTGCCAACACCCTGATTAAGAGGTGTGTGCACTGAGAAAGGTTCTGAATCATTTAAAATAAAAACAAACTCTGTGAATGGGACTGTCATAGAACTTCCATACAGTTCACATAACAGTGATACTCTTAGGATTGGACTTTTGGGAAGCTGGAAATCTAATTTATTCCATCCATTGGCTGCCAAGCTGCTGACTTGCATGGCTACTATAATTGTGAAGTTATTGTTTTTCAAGACTCCCGTGGAAGTGGACAAAAGATAATGGGAATAAAACAGTTAAAATGTCAGAGTTTACTATTCTTACCAAGATTCTGTCATTTTCTTGAATAAATATTCCTCAATTTGTCACAAGCTTTTTGTTAATTTTTATGGTCCTGAAAATTTAGTTTTGACCATTTTTATGTCTTTTTAAGGCTTTTATGGTGAGCAGAATTTTTTGAGATCTTTCCTCTTTCATTCTGCTGTTCATTTATCTTCATTTCTTGTTATTAATAATTTGCATTCTATATTTTTCCATATTTTTATTTTAAATTTATTTGTATTTGAAGTGGGGGGCTTCTTTAGTGGCTTAGATGGTAAAGAGTCTGCTTCCATTGCAGGAGACCCGGGTTCAATCCCTGAATCGGGAAGATCCCTTGGAGAAGGAAATGGCAACCCACT
>NW_011477798.1:4463-5565 GCF_000754665.1 Bison bison bison | reverse complement strand
CCTCGCAGTTGATAAAAAAAAGAAAATAACACAAATGGTCAAGGAAAACAATGATTGATAAGGAATACATTAATAGTATAGTGAAGTCGCTTAGTCATGTCCAACTCTTTGTGACCCCATGGACCGTAGCCCACCAGACTACTCTGTCCATGGGATTTTCCAGGTTACAATACTGGAGTGGGCTGCCATTTCCTTCTCCAGGGGATCTTCCCAACCCAGGAGTCGAACCTGGGTCTCCCACACTGCAG
The DNA here is from genome assembly GCF_000754665.1 of Bison bison bison. Taxonomy (NCBI): domain Eukaryota; kingdom Metazoa; phylum Chordata; class Mammalia; order Artiodactyla; family Bovidae; genus Bison; species Bison bison. The sequence continues at coordinate 5,317 of NW_011477798.1, read as the reverse complement.
GCAGACTTTACCATCTGAGCCACCAGGGAATATAGTACAACAGCAGTATAAACAATCTACTCTGCCCAAGTATCCTTCAGATGAAGTTCTACTCAGGAAAGAGTAATTAAGAATGTTAACATCCTTCTCTAACAGAGCAGCCCAGCAGGATGTATATTTTCTATATCTGATGTTTAATTTAGTTGCTCCTGCATCTGGGTCTCTTTTACTTGACAAATACTTGTTCTTAAAAAGCTATGTGTGAAGAATATATCAAAAGATGATTAACTGAAAAAACTCTGAAGTGGGCTGTGTCTGCAGAGCAAAAGTCTATCATAGAGGAAATCATCACCCTTTTGTGTACACACTCCCACATTTTTAAAAATAATTTTATTTATCTTGAGTTTTTTTTTCATTTATTTTTTACAATATTGTGTTGGTTTCTGCTGTACCACAATTCTAATTTTATTTATTTTTGTTTGCATTGGGCCTTCATTGCAGTGCATGGGTTTTCTTATTAAGGAGCACAGGCTCTAGTGGGCAGGCTTCAGCAGCTGCAGCCCGTGGGCTCAGCAGTTGCAGCTCCCAGGCTCCAGAGCACAGACCCAACAGTTGTGGTGCACGGGCTTAGTTGCTCCACATGTGGGATCTTCCCAGACCAGGGATCAAACCTGTGTCTCCTGCATTGGCAGGTGGACTCTTATACCACTGAGCCAGCAGGGAACCCCACATCCCACATTTAGATTTCTGTATTTTGTTGTTTGTTTTGCTGTTTGTTGTTGTTGTTTGTTGTGCATGTGCACATTTCCTTCAGATCTTCAACATCACAGAGACGTGGTATGTATCCACACCATCAGAGTGCTCATGACACTGGG
>NW_011477798.1:0-1529 GCF_000754665.1 Bison bison bison | reverse complement strand
TAATCTCCATTCATTGTAAACCTTATTCCTCATTCCGAGAATTTTTATAACATATTCTCAGTAAATGAGAAAGTCATACTTTACAGTATGTGTAAAATCTCAAAATTCTCCAATAAATCTATATCACAGTTGTCTTTTAACAGTCACGATTTTGGAATGAAAGGATTCTTACCTTTTCCCAAAAAGCAGTAAATGTCTGCACATCCACAATCGTTCTATCGTCTGATGGCAGCTGAGGGTAGCACTGTGACATCTCATCAAGTAACAAAAAGTTCTACAGAAAAAGGCAAAACATATATTGTTTATACTGCAAGAACAAAGCACAAACAAAACAACTGCTTCTCTGAAATTTGCAATAAAAATTTTATACAGCCTATCATTTTATAGCTGTATTTTATTAGGTCTTGGTTCACCTGAGAAATAGTAAATAGTATATGGTATGTAATACGTTATTATTATAGTATGTATACACCTAAGTATATAATACAGTATAGCATATATATAAAACATAGCATATATATAGTATATGTGTATGTGTGTGTGAGAGAGTGTGAATGTATAAAACAGATACTAAAGAATTCCTGGCCATGAGGCTGTCTTTGCTACTTTTTCAACAAGTGTGCTGGTTCCTTTCTAAGAAGAAAATATGGCTTCAAACTCCAATGCATTTAGAACCTGGACATTTCTATTGTTTTACTTCTGTGTTACCAACAATGAACAGGTGAGCTAGTAGGAAATTATTTCATAAATATTAACTGAATCCCACCAGGTGCCAAGCACCATGCAACACTGCTAGGAACACAGAGAGGAAGGCCCTTCCCAGGCCGTCAGGAATCAGGTGGCACAGGACAGGCTGGGAACACAAGACCAATGACAGAGACTCTGAGTGCAAACCCTGTACTCAACGCTTTTCTGCTCGTGTGTGTCAAATCCATATCACTGCTTGTCATCATTCTAAAAAGAAAACACTCTTAAGTTTCTATGCCTTAAAAAATATTTTACAAGCATCTTTTCAAAAATGCTGTCTCTTGTCCTTACTTGGTGCCCCCTCTCCTCCGCAGCAGGAATGGCCGCACCTACCACTTGTTATCTTCTACACCACTTGGCAGTCAATTGATGCAAAGTAGCTGAATAAGACAAGGTTTTATAAATTGCTACAAAGCTGACAAACACATCCCTCTTGCCTTGCAAATGCCAGACATAATTCAATGAGAAAAGCTAGAGGGGTAGAGATACTGAACACACAACTTAGACCATTCCCACTCCCCAAGGTCCTGGAACTGTGAACATGGGGCAGAGATGGCTGGCTGTCCTCGAAATCTGCTCTCATTCTTCTGAGGTAACAGACCCTGGGTTTTAGCTGCACTTGGCAGCCTGGAAGGAGGTCCTCTGCTTCTAGACTCCCGAGCAGATAGGAGCAGCCATGCGACCAAATCCAGGTCAGTGGAGAGTGACAGCAACCAGGATCTTCCTCCACCCCAAGGCCTGGGCCTTGGGGGCTGCCAGCTGGGTCAAGGTCACATGTGATG
>NW_011477797.1:3950-24430 GCF_000754665.1 Bison bison bison | reverse complement strand
CTGTCGTCCCCTTCTCCTCCTGCCTTCAATCTTTCCCAGCATCAGGGTCTTTTCGAATGAGTCAGTTCTTCGCATCAAGTGCCCAAAGTGTTGGAGTTTCAGCTTCAACATCAGTCCTTTCAATGAATATTAAGAACTGATTTCCTTTAGGATTGAGTGGTTGGATCTCCTTGCAGTCCAAGCGACTCTCAAGAGTCTTCTTCAACCACAGTTCAAAAGCATCAGTTCTTCAGTGCTCAGCTTTCTTTATAGCCCAACAGTCACATCCATACCTGACTACAGGCAAAACCATAGCCTTGACTATATGGACCTCTGTTGGCAAAGTAATGTCTCTGCTTTCAAATATGCTGTCTAGGTTAGTCATAGCTTTTCTTCCCAGGATCAAGCATCTTTTAATTTCATGGCTACAGTCACCATCTGCAGTGCTTTTGGAGCCCCCCAAAACAAAGTTTGCCAGTGTTTCCAGTGTTTCTCCATCTATTTGCCATGAAGTGATGGGATCGGTTGCCCTGTTGTTAGTTTTATGAACGTTGAGTTTTAAGTCAACTTTTCACTCTTCTCCTTCACTTTCATCAAGAGGCTCTTTAGTTCTTCATTTTTGGCCATAAGGGTGTTGTCATCTGCATATCTGAGGTTCTTGATATTTCTCCTGACAATCTTGATTCCAGCTTGTGCTTCATACAGCACAGTATTTCTCATGATGTACTCTGCATATAAGTTAAATAAGCAGGGTGACAATATACAGCCATGATGTACTCCTTTCCCAATTTGGAACCAGTCTGTTGTTCCATGTCTGGTTCTAACTGTTGTTTCTGACTTGCATACAGAATTCTCAGGAGCCAGGTCAGGTTGTTTGGGATTCCCATCTCTTGAAGAATTTTCCACAGTTTGGTGTGATCCACACAGTCAAAGGCTTTGGCTTAGTCAATAAAGCAGAAGTAGATGTTTTTCTGTAACTCTCTTGCTTTTTCAATAATCCAACAGAGGTTGGCAATTTGATCTCTGGTTCCTCTGCCTTTTCTAAATCCAGCTTAAGCATCTGCAAGTTCATGGTTCACATACTCTTGAAGCCTGGCTTGGAGAATTTTGAGCACTGCTTTGCTAGCATGTGAGATGAGTGCATTGTGTGGTAGTTTGAACATTGTTTGGCATTACCTTTCTTTGGGATTGGAGTGAAAACTGACCTTTTCCAGTCCTGTAGCCACTGCTGAGTTTTCCAAATTTCTTGGCATATTGAGTGCAGCACATTCACAGTATCATCTTTTAGGATTTAAATAGCTCAACTGGAATTCCATCACCTGCACTAGCTTTATTCATAGTGATGCTTCCTAAGGCTCACTTGACTTTGCATTCCAGGGTGTCTGTCTCTAGGTCAGTGATCACACCATCGTGGTTATCTGGGTCATGAAGATCTTTTTTGTATAGTCCTGTGTATTCTTGCCACCTCTTCTTAATAGCTTCTGCCTCTGTTAGATCCATACCATTTCTGTTCTTAATTGGGGCCATCTTTGCATAAAATATTCCCTTGGTATCGCCAATTTTGTTGAAGGGATCTCAATCTTTCCCATTCTGTTGTTTTCCTCTATTTCTCTGCATTGATCATTGGGGAAGCTTTCTTATCTCTCCTTGCTATTCTTGAACTCTGAATTCAAATGGGCATATCTTTCCTTTTCTCCTTTGCCTTTAGCTTCTCTTCTTTTCTCAGCTATTTGTAAGGCCTCCTCAGACAACCATGTTGCCTTTTTGCATTTCTTTTTCTTGGGGATGGTCTTCATCACTGCCTCCTGTACAATGTCATGAACCTCCTCCCATAGTTCTTCAGGCACTCTGTCTGTCAGATCGAATCCCTTGAATCTATTTGTCACTACTACTGTATAATCATAAGGGATTCAAGTCTTACCTGAATGGTCTAGTGGTCTTCCCTACTTTCTTCAAATTTAGTCTGAATTTGGCAATAAGGAGTGCAGGATCTGAGCCACACTCGGCTGCCAGTCTTGTTTTTGCTGACTGTTAGGAGCTTCTTCATCTTCAGCTGCAAAGAATATAATCAACATGATTTCAGTACTGACCATCTGGTGATGTCCATGTATAGAGCCTTCTCTTATATTGCTGGAAGAGGGTGTTTGCTATGACCAGTATGTTCTCTTGGCAACACTCTGTTAGGCTTTACCATGCTTCATTTTGTACTCCAAGGGCAAATTTGCCTGTTACTCCAGGTATTTCTTGACTTCCTACTTTTGCACTCCAGGTCCCTATAATGAAAAGGACATCGTTCTGGGTGTTAATTCTAGAAGGTCTTGTAGGTCTTCATAGAACCATTCAACTTCAGCTTCTTTAGCATTACTGGTTGGGGCATAGACTTGGATAACTGTTATATTCAATGGTTTGCCTTGGGAATGAAGAGAGATCGTTGTCACTTTTGAGATTGTACCCAAGTAGTGCATTTCAGACTCTTTTGTTGACTAGCAGGGTGACCCCACTTCTTCTAAGGGATTCCTGCCCACAGCAGTAGATACAACGGTCACCTGAGTTTAATTCACTCATTCCAGTCCAGCAAAACTTAGCTGAGACTAATGCGAATGTGTGCACAGGACAGGGATGGGAGGACAGCCAAGGAGTGGGCAGCCGAGGTGTGTAGGGCATCCCACCAACTGCACTCCGACCACCAGCTCCTAACCCATGTCACAATGCCGGGGCATCCCTAGCAAACTCTGACACTCTGCTGTCCTGTGGGGGTTGGAGTCAGGCCAGCCAGGAGAGGAAAGATGGGCAACCCATTCTTTCTCCTGTGTGCTCTATTGTTGGAGAGCATGAACTCTCTCAGACCACCTTCTAAGAGAACTGCAGGCTGAGCGAGTGTAGTGGTCGTCGCTCCTCCACAGGCCCCACTGACCACATAGCTGCTGCCTGTACACCCTGACTCCTGGGGAGGGCGCTCCCTCTGAAGGCGGCCAGCCCTGTGATCCTGCAGCTCGCACCTCTAAAGAATGAAACTGCTCTAAAATCGGCTCTGCTCTCCCACTGATGCTCCTCTTAGGCCTGGGAGGCACTGTGGTGTGCACCTTCCCTCTTCACTCCTCCCTTGTTAGGCTGCATCTCCCCTGACCTCCCCTCTGGGTATCACACAGCTGGTGCCCATGTCCCATGTGAGTGTCGAGTTCAGCCCTGGTCTGGGCTGTGACAGGCAGAGGAAGCAGCGTCCAGATGGAGGACCCAGTCACTGAGACAGACGTGACCGTAATGTGGCTCCCACGGCTCCAAGCAATCACCCCACAGGGTGTGCAGAGGAGCCAGGGGCATGGAAGTCAGGATGAGCGAGGACATGCCACACGCTGACTGTGTCACAACCCCTGACATGCTGATTTTCAGGCCATGGAGGTGGACTTTCTCCTCTCTGGGAATCGGCTGACATCTGGACATTACAAGAAAGAACCGTTAGATTCTCAAGGATGCAGAGAGCTCAGCTGAGGTTGCCATCAAGAAAATATCTCAGAGACAAAGATGCTAAGTTAGGTCTCTAGTTCTGCAGGAGAGAAAGGCGTAGCTCCACACAAGCCTGGTGAGGGTTGGTCCCTTACCTGCTCCCAGCCTGTCCCAGGATAGAGCTATCACTGGGTCATGTCCTGATGGCATGAAGTCTGTAACAATTTCTGAAATTTAAGAATGAGTAAATAAGGGGTGGGAGGTGCAGGATTAGACACCTGAGCAAGTGCAGAAAGAGCACAGCTCAGGAGCATCCCTGCGGGGAGGGAGAGCACGTCCTTGAAAGCAAGGACAGGGAGATGTAAGCCGCCCTTACACAGTAAAGTCTCAGCTTGGCAGGACCCCTTGAGTCTTTTCTCATAGTAAATGCCCCGTCTCCCACAAGGTGAGTGCTCCAAGCACACTTGGTAATGAGTAAATCAGAGGAAATGGTTATGCTTCAGATCAGCCAGTATTTATCAGGAAGAAGAGTGGTATCTACTTGCCCTGCAGTTGGGCACTGAAGGGTGTCTGTTCTCCAAGAGAGGATGACTTTGTGACCCTGACCTGTTCCCTCTCACTGCCTCCCACTGGCTCCTAACTCTCTGTCCTGTGTCACCAGCTCAGGGCCATGTCACCCCAAGGAAACGGAAACCTCTCAGTGATGCCTCTGCAGGAGTTTGTGCTGGATGGATTTGCGGGTGGTCTGCAGACTCAGTCCCTGCTCTTTGCTCTGTTCCTGGCCCTGTACATGGTGGCCGTCCTGGCGAACCTCACCATGATCATGATCATCACCCTGGATGCCAGTCTGCACTCCCCAATGTACTTCTTCCTCAAGAACCTCTCCTTTGTGGACGTGTGTTACTTGTCTGTCATCTACCCCAAGGCCCTGGCAAACACCGTATCTTCCTCCAAGGTCATCACGTTTGAGGGATGTATCATTCAGTTTTTCTTTTTCTCTCTAATGGGAGCCACTGAGGCATTCCTCTTGGCCGTGATGGCCTATGACCGCTTCGTCGCCATCTGCAGCCCCGTGCACTATCCCATCTCCATGTGCCCCTCGATCTGTGCCCGCCTGGTGCTGGGCTGCTACTGCGGGGGCTGCCTCAACTCCATCCTGCAGGCCAGCTTCACATTCACTCTCCCGTTCTGCAGCTCCAACCACATCGACCACTTCTTCTGTGATGTGCCGCCTCTGCTCAAGCTTGCCTGTGCTGACACTACGATCAATGAGCTGGTCATGTTTGGCATTTGTGGCCTCATCATTGTGGGCACCACACTCGTGGTCCTCGTCTCCTATGGCTACATCACAGTGACCATCCTGAGGATGCGCTCAGGAGGAGGGAGACACAAGCTCTTCTCCACCTGCGGCTCCCACCTGACAGCCGTGTCCCTTCTTTATGGGACTGTCTTTGTCATGTATGCCCAGCCGGGAGCTGTGGAGTCCATGGAGCAGGGCAAGGTGGTCTCTGTCTTCTACACCCTGGTCATCCCAATGCTCAACCCCCTCGTCTACAGTCTGAGAAACAAGGATGTGCAGGAAGCCCTGTGGAGACTGGGGCAGAAACACACAGCCACGTGAAGGAGGGTGGACAGAGAGAGAGTGTCCTGAGAACATAACAAGAGGGTTTTAGGGGAGGCACTGGGTTTTGTTTGAGGAATATATTCTTTCATGCAATTCATTTTTTCACCCATTTCACTCAGTCCTTTGTGGAAGCACATGTTGGACCACACATGCAAGTCTGAGATGCAGAGATAGATAATGCCACTGGAAAAATAATGGCCCATAATGGGGCAAGATTCTAATCTCAAAGTCTGGATAATGTAGCAGGCAGAGTAATGAGCAGAGTATTGAAACAAAACGTGTATTCCAGGTTCAACATCCTCCAGGAGAGGTATGAAACTAACAGGCTTAGGACTCTCTCTCCACTTCATCTATGACTCTAATGTAAATATGTGCTTAGCAATCTCCCCTGGAGCACATAGAAGGGGCGGGCATGATGACACTCATCCTGGCCCCTTCCTTGGTGATAGCCTGGGTCACCACAGCCAATTAGGGGCTTAGGAAGACCATACTTCCCCTCAGTCCTGCAGCGGGGCTGTTCCTCCTCCTCCCCCTTCTGTTCACTGAAGCCACCACCCAACAAGGCAGCAAGGAGCACCTGCGCTCCTGCTTCAGACACTCCTAGTGCTCCCTGTCCTGGGTTTCTCCCCTCAGACAGCAGCTGGGAGCCCCAGGGAGCCAACATGGATGCCTGACACCCAAAGTTCACCCTCCAACCTGACAGGTGACACTGTCCTGACTATTTGCAACCATAAGAAATGGGACCTTATCAGCACAGACACCTCTGAATAAGGATGAAGCTCACGGTGGCTGAAACAGAGAGCAGGCAGTGGAGAGGGAAGGTACACTTTCTTGCTGGTGAGCACAGCTCCCTGCTCTCTGTCCCAGACTTTCTGGACCCTTAATTTCGACCTGCCCATTCAGCCCTCTGTTCTTGTGCTCCATGGACCCAACACACAGCCTGGACTCAGAGCCCAGCGGCCTCCTTAACATGTCTCCTTTTAGTAGAATCATCCCCTCTCAGTCACTCCCAAGGCCCCTGGACATGGAGATGGTCTGTACTCTGTAGGGTCAGTAGGAATGTGGCCTGTCTGTCGGATCACGGCTCTCCATCTCCCTGCTCTCCCTTCCCAGGAGAACTGCCTGAAGGGGCTGACAGCTAAGTTATTGTTCTGCAGCTCACGATTACTCAATTTAACATGTATGACACGGTCTCTGTCGAACTCTTTTGCCCACTGATCTCCAAAATTAATTCTATGTCTGTCCTACTTGACTATATTTATCTGAGAATGCAATTTTTAAAACGAAATCCCCACATTTTCTGCTCCACAAATGACATGGTTTCTTAACTTTCAAGTGATAGTGTCGTTCCACCCCCAGCCTCTTTTCCCCACCCTCTTCCTGCTCCTCCTCTTCCCTCTTTTCTCTTCCTGCTTGTTTCACTCCCTGTCTCTCACTTGTTCTCCCATTCCATGGGTTTTCCAAAGCACTGGACTCCTAATCTTAAACCAGATTTGGAATGGAAAAAAGCAAGTGCAATCTTCTTTTCTTCTTACACAAGAGTGTAATTATCATCAACATGTAAAATTTAAATGTACAAACAGTGAAGTATCCATTGTTCTTAGGCTTCCCTGGTGGCTCAGTGGTAAAGAATCTGCCTGCTGATGCAGGAGATGCGGGTTCAATACCTGGTCTAGCAAGGTCCCCTGGAGAAGGAAATGGCAGTCCACTCCATTACTTTTGCCTGGAAAACCCCATGGACTAAGGAGCCTGCCAGGCAATAGGCCATCGGGTCGCAAAGAGTTGGACATGACTTAATGACTGGACAACAACAACTTATTGTTCTTAGAAAAGCATTAATTAAGACTTTGGAATAAATCAAGAAAGCTGGTCAGATATTGATGGAATAGAAATTCTCCAATAATCTGAAGAAAAAGATTTTTTTTTAATCCTACATATTGTCTTTTTGTTTACATTACGTACATTTCAGATATCAGTGGAAATCACTGCACAATGTTAGAAGTGATTTATTTTGTTTGTAGATCCCATAAAATGCTTTGTAAGCTGCTGTCATAGGTAAGTTCTCAGTACATATCTTTTGGTGATTATCAGTTCATTCAGTCACTCAGTCGTGTCCAGCTCTTTATGACCCCAAGGACTTCAGCATGCCAGGCCCCCCCTTTCCAACACCAACTCCCAGAGTTTACTCAAACTTTTGTCTGTTGAGTCAGTGATGACATCCAACCATCTCATCCTCTGTCATCCCCTTCTCCTCACATCCTCAATCTTTCCCAGCATCAGGGTCTTTTCAAATGAGTCATTTCTTCCCATCAGGTGGCCAAAGTATTGGAGTTTCAGCTTCAGCATCAGTCCTTCCAATGAATATTCAGGACTGATTTCCTTTAGGATGGACTGGTTGGATCCCCTTGCAGTTCAAGGGACTCTCCAATACCACAGTTCAAAAGCATAAATTCCTTGGTGCTCAGCTTTCTTTATAGTCCAACTCTCACATCCATACATGACTACTGGAAAAGCCATAGCTTTGACTAGACGGACCTTTGCTGGAAAAGTAATGTCTCTACTTTTTAGTATGTTGTCTAGGTTGGTCACAGCTTTTCCTACAAGGAGTAAGTGTCTTTGAATTTCATGGCTGCAGTCACCATCTGCAGTGATTTTGGAGCCCTCAAAAATAAAGTATGTCAATGTTTCCATTGTTTCCCCACCTATTTGCTATGAAGTGATGGGACCAGATGCCATGATCTGGCATTGCCTTTCTTTGGGATTGGAATGAAAACTGATCTTTGCCAGTCCTGTTGGCACTGTTGAGTTTTCAAAATTTGCTGGCATATTGACTGCAGCACTTTCACAGCATAATCTTTTAGGATTTGAAATAGCTCAACTGGAATTCCATCACCTCCACTAGCTTTGTTTGTAGTGATGCTTCCTAAGGCCCACTTGACTTTGCATTCCAGGATGCCTGGCTCTAGGTGAGTGATCACACCATCATGATTATCTGGGTTGTGAGATCTTTTTTGTATAGTTCTGTGTATTCTTGCCACCCCTTGTTAATAACTTCTGCTTCTGTTAGGTCCATACCATTTCTGTCCTTTATTGTGCCCATCTTGGACATTCAGGTATGACCTAAATCAAATCTCTTACGATTATACAGTGGAAGTGAGACATAGATTCAAGGGATTAGATCTGATAGACAGAGTGCCTGAAGAACTATGGACAGAGGTTTGTGACATTGTACAGGAGGCAAGGATCAAGACCATCCCCAAGAAAAAGAAATGCAAAAAGCAAAAATGATTGTCTGAAGAGGCCTTACAAGTAGCTTTGACAAGAACAGAAGTGAAAGGAAAAGGAGAAAAGGAAAGATATGCTCTTTTGAATCCAGGGTTCCAAAGAAGAGCAAGGAGAGATAAGAACACCTTCCTCAGCATTCTCTTGGCAAAACTCTATTAGCCTTTGCCTGCTTCATTCCGTACTCAATAGCCAAATTTTCTTTGTTACTCCAGGTGTTTCTTGACTTCCTACTTTTGCATTCCAGTTCCCTATAACGAAAAGGACATCTTTTGGGGGTGTTAGTTCTAGAAGGTCTTGTAGGTCTTCATATAACCATTGAACTTCAGCTTCTTCAGCATTACTGGTTGGGGCATCGACTTGGATTACCGTGATATTGAATGGTTTGCCTTGGAAATGAACAGAGATCATTCTGTCGTTTTTGAGATTGCATCCAAGTACTGCATTTCAGACTCTTTTGTTGACTACTACTAGAATGGCTACTCCATTTCTTCTAAGGGATTCTTGCCCACAGTAGTAGATATAATGGTCATCTGAGTTAAATTAACCATTCCAGTCCATTTTAGTTAACTGATTCCTAAAATGTCGATGTTCACTCTTGCCATCTCCTGTTTGACCACTTCCAATTTGCCCTGATACATGGACATAACATTCCAGGTTCCTATGCAATATTGCTCTTTACAGCATAGGACTTTACTTCCATCACCAGTCACATCCACAACTGGGTGTTGTTTTTGCTTTGGTTCCATCTCTTCATTCTTTCTGGATTTATTTCTCCACTCTTCTCCAGTAGCATTTTGGGCATCTACCAACCCGGGGAGTTCATCTTTCAGTGTCCTTTTCATACCATCCTTTTACCTTTTCATACTGTTCATGGGGTTCCCAAGGCAAGAATACTGAAGTGGTTTTCCATAAATGGCATAGACTTGATATACCCATCAATATGACCAAGGATGGGAGAAACAGAGACTCCTACACTGCTGGATGTGTTACGTTGCTAGAAAAGTTTTGTAAGAAAATTGGCCAGATGAGTAGAGAAAGGAGGACTTTTATATACTGCAGTTGCTCACCAAGAACTCTGAACAGCCAGAATGATTTACAGCAAGAACAATTCATCCTCCTGTCCTCGTGGAAGTCATGAATGTAGACAGTCCAGACACACAGAGACTAGGTGAAGAAACTAGAACAGAAGAGATGGATCGGCATGGGTAACCTTTCTGCTGACGCTTAGTCAATACTGTGTCACTAGGGCACCTTATAGACTGCTTCAGTTCCACAGAACTTCATTAAAAGGGAAGGCCTCTAGCCTGAGTACTGAGTAATTGGTTGACAAAAACGAAGAAAGATGTAAGGAAGGGAACCTTCATAATGTAAGATTAATATGAAACTTAATGAGGTTGAGAAAAATGCATCTTTCTACTTAGGAATCCATTTCTTTTGTAGATATACACTTAGAGGGGGGAAATGTCTGTTACATAATATACATTATTGAAAAATTAAAAAAAAAGCAATATAAACGTTTCTCTAGAGAAGATTTCAGAAGTAATTAGAGTATGTTATCATGTTTAAACAATAGAAATAAGTGAACTAGAATAAGGAAGAATTAAGAAAGGTGATGAAGATCTCTGAAGAGGGCATTTTACATAGAGCTGGAGAGATGGCCCACCCCTGAGATAGGAGAGTAGAGGTTATTGCTGGTCATGCCAGGTAAAAGCAAACTCCCTCCCTGCCCTCCTGTGTCAGTCACCAGGGCCATTGTAACTAGTTAACCCAAAACTGGTGACTTATAGCAACAGGAATTTACTCTCTTGAGGTCTGGAGAAAGATGTCCAAAATCAATTTGTCAGCAGGGCCTGCTGCCCTTGAAAGCTCTAGACAAGCATTCTTCCTTGCCTCTTCCTGGAGGCTCCTGGCATCCTTGGCGTTCATTACCCTGTTCCTGCATCATTCCAACCTCTGCCCAGTCTTTACATGCCTTTCATCCGTGTGTCTTGTGTCTCTGTATCAGTCCTTCATCTTATAAGGACACCGGTCATTGGGTTTAGGGTCCGCCTAATCCAGCATGACCTCATCCTAACTCATTCATTTGGAAAGACCCTATATTAAAATAAGATCACCTTCTGAACGTCTGGGTCGACACTTTTGCGGGAGACACTATTCACCTTTCTACAGTGATGTTCAGTGTGCTTCAAGGGAATTTATGTTCTGCGATTGCTGAGTATAGCGCTCATCTATGCCAAGTGGGTCCATTAAATTAGTATTTTGACTCAGTCTAACAAATGACTACAATTTTCCCTTGTTTCATTATTATTGAGAGGTATGTTAACACATCAACTATAATTTGAATGTATGCATTTCACTTTAATTCTATCAGTTTTTATATTTTAAATCTCCATTAATTGTACACAAATTTAAAATTTCACATTATCCAGTTGAAAGCTCACATTATCCAGGATAAAACATTCTCATTATAAAATGTCACCATATGAACATTTAGTCCTGAAATCTGCTTTTTCAAATAATTATTGAGCCACCCAGTCTTATGTTTTTTTAAAAGAATGTTTACAATACAACTTTATCCAACATATTTTCTGTTTTAATATTAAACATTTATCACATTTATACATTTGTTTTCCTTTTCCAGCCAGGATTACCATTTTTTTAGTGGATATATTTAGTGCTTCCCAGGTGATGCTAGTGGTAAAAAATTCTCTTGCCAATGTAGGAGACATAAGAAACGCGAGTTTGATCCTTGGGTCAGGAAGATCCCCCAGAGAACAAAATGGCAACCCATTCCAGTATTCTTGCCTGGAGAATCCCATGGACAGAGGATCCTGGTGGGCTACAGTCTATGGGGTTGCAAAGAGTTGGACACATCTGAAGTTACTGAACACACTGAGTGTAGGGCTGCCTTGAAGAGAATGCAAATAGCCAAAACAGGACAATTTTAGCATGAAAAAGGGTCATAAGGGTAAGAAGTGTCATAGAAAGGGCTGTGCTGTTGCCCTGGGTACAGACTCCCCACCTGTCACTTTTCCTCACAACAACAGATGAGGATGGAGCAGAGGAGGAGAAAGGGCTGTGGGCCAGGAGGTCCCACCTGCTGCCCAGGGAGATCTTTCCAAGGACATCCATAGACTCCGTATAAGTTGTCTGCATTTCTCTACTTTGCCCCACCCACACTCAGGGCTCCCTAATGGACTTCAGTCTTCCTGCCTCCCCTGTACTGGACTGAGATGTATCAAAGGACGATTGGCCACAGGATTGCAGCTCCTGGGACCCAGGGGTTGTGAGTCCCAGTGCACTCAGAAGCCCAGGTCTCACCTAATTGGCCATTTGAGGCCTCAAGTCCCAGACCTGCAAATAGAGAGCATTTTCCCAACAGAGTGGCCCCAAAGTACAGGAACCTGACATGTTGCCCAGATGACAGATAATGTGGAGAGTCAGGTGACTGAGTCCATCCCCTGCTCTGCTTCTATCAAGACCCAGGAGTTCCTGCAGCCAGAGCCTGCTTCCCCCCGTGTCCCCTCCTCCCTCTCACTTCCCTGCACAGCAAGCCAGAGGTGGATGATAGAGGGGGTTCTCAGTGCCACGTCATTATCATCAGCACAGACCTGGTGAGGAGTCCTGTCCTCCCCGGGAGCACAGGGTCCTGGATGAGCCATGCCCCTCCTGACATCACAGGAGCAGTGTGGTCATCACTCAGCAGGGTGTGGTCAGCATCACTGACAGGTGAGTCCTGGGAGCCTGGATCCTGGACAGCTTGGTCCCCCACTCTCAATTGCCCTGGGCAGGGTCAGTTAGGACAATGTGTCTGAGCTTAATGAGAGTAGAAATAATCAGGGAATGTTGTATAAATGTAGGTTTTAATTAGTGCCCAAGACTCTGAATTTCAGAATAGCTCACAGTCCTGCTGTTTCTGTGGGACCTCAGACCACACCCGAGTTACTAGATTCACAATGAAAGGATCCAGGATGCAGTCACTAAAATTGAGTCTCATAGACAACACTGATTCTTCTGCTTCATCTGGGAAAGTATTTGTCAGGATCAACTCAGAGGCAGGTTTACTGAAGCCACCACCACAGCCCTACTGGGTCATTTCAACAAGCCAAAGGAATGTGAGTTTGTTTTTCGAAAATCAAACCACAACTTGGCTTTCAGGATGAAAACGTCAACCTCTCCTCATAAGCTTCCCCAGGCATCCTAAGGGTCACTGTTGTGATGACCCAAGTTTTCTGAGGTGGGTGAATTGTCCTGGGAAACAGAACAGAAACAGGAAACTGGGAAGCCCAGGGGACAAAGAAACAAGACAGCCTGCCTGAGAATGGTGGATGAGAGAGCTGGTCACTCTGGTCAAAGTGGCTGCATTGTGTGCATGAGCAGGAGTGAGCAGAGACGGACAACAAGGGCATGGCCATCTGGGGAATGCACAGAGGGGGTCCATGTACGGGCTGGGTGACCAAGGTGTGTTGGGCAGACCCCAGCTCCACCCGTAACACCCAGCTCAAAACCTGATTTGAGAGGAGCCATCCTGGGCATCCCTGGTCTGACTGTCCCCTCTGCTGTCATGTGAGGGTTGGAGTCAAATAGCCCAGGAAAGAAATGCTGGACAACCCACTCTTTCACTTGCACTTCTACTGGAAAGTCTTGCCTCTCATGGATCACCTTCTAAGAACTTCAGGCTGGGAGGGAACATGGGGGCCATTGCTCCTCAACAGGCACCACTCACCACCACCCTCTGCCTGCACACACGCACTTCTGGGGAACTCTCTCCCTCCAAAGGCAGCCAGCTCCATGATGTTGCAGATCTGACCTCTAAGAAGCATGGGATCTCTTTGAAATCAGCCTTCACCCTCTCACGAACCCTCCGTCCCCACCCTCCACCCCCGAGAGGCACTGTGGCTCTGTGCCCACCATTCTTCCCCACTCAACCGTTCCTCAACCATTCCTCTGGCCACCACACAGCGGGTCCCCATGTCCCACGTGAGTGTGGTGGTCAGCCCCGTGCAGTGCAGACAAGGGAGGTCTGGGCTGTGACAGGGACAGGAAGCAGCACCCAGCAGGAGACGCAGACATTGAGCAAATGTGACTGTTGGAGGCTCCCATGGCTCCAAGCAGTCACCTCACAGGGTGTTCCCAGGAGCCAGGGCGGGGAAGGCATGCCCATCTCCTGAGAGTGTCGCAGCCCCTGTCCTGCTGCTTCTCAGACCATGGAGGTGGTGTCCCCTCTCCATTTTTTCCAACATTGGGACGTTGGCAGGAGGCTCCCTGAGGTCCTCAAGAATACACAGCACTCTGCTGACACCATGACACCGTGGTCCAGGCTCCAGACAGTGAAGCTGAGATGGGGCTCAGGGGTTGCAGGAGAAGCAGACAGAAAACACACATTTGCCTCATGGGGGCTGGTTCCTGCTCTGTTCCCTGCCTGGAGATGGAGTCATCACCAACTCAAGAGCAGGTAGGTATGAGGCCCTCAGTTCGCATTTCTAAAATTAATGAATTAGTTACTGAGGCACAGTTAATTTAAGATAAAATACATGAGCAAGTGTGGAAATGGCACCATTAGGAGGCATTTCCTTGGGGGTGGAAAGCTTTTCTCTGAGAGGAGGGACAAGGGCCTGCAATGCTGCTCACACTGCAAGGTCTCACTGAAGCACCCAGCCCCTGCCCCAATAAATAGCAGCTCACACTTTACCACAGAGGGAATGTTTGTGATTTAGTGAATTGGAGGAAATCTTTGCATTTCAGGTTAGTCTGAGTGCATCAGAAATGGGCAGCTGTGGTCTCTTAGTCAGTGGGCAGTGAAGGCTCTCTGGTCTGCAAGAGATATGACCTTGTGACCTTGACCTGCTCCCTCTTGCTGCCCCGGCCTGCTCTCTGCTGTCTACTCTGGGTATCATCAGCTCAGGGCCATGTCACCCCACAGAAATGGAAACCTCTCAGTGATGCCTCTGCAGGAGTTTGTGCTGGATGGATTTGAGGGTGGTCTGCAGACCCAGGCCCTGCTCTTTGCTCTGTTCCTGGTCCTGTATGTGGTGGCCGTCCTGGGGAACCTCACCATGATCGTGGTCATCATCCTGGATGCCCGTCTGCACTCCCCAATGTACTTCTTCCTCAAGAACCTCTCACTTGTGGACCTGTGTTACTCGTCTGTCATTGCACCTAAGGCCTTGGCCAACTTTCTGTCCTCCTCCAAGGTCATTACCTTTGAGGGATGTGCCACCCAGTTCTTCTTCTTCTCCATGCTGGTCACCACTGAGGGATTCCTCTTGGCTGTGATGGCCTATGACCGCTTCATGGCCATCTGCAGCCCCCTGCGCTATCCTATCTCCATGTGCCCCTCGGTCTGTGCTTGCCTGATGCTGGGCTGCTACTCTGGGGGCTGCCTCAACTCCATTCTGCAGACCAGCTTCACATTCAGCCTCCCGTTCTGCAGCTCCAACCACATTGACCACTTCTTCTGTGATGTGCCGCCTCTACTCAAGCTTGCCTGTGCTGACACTACCATCAATGAGCTGCTCTTGTTTGGCATTTGTGGCCTCATTATCATGGGCACCATACTTGTGATTGTCATCTCCTACAGCTACATCACAGTGACCATCCTGAGGATGCGCTCAGGAGGAGGGAGACACAAGCTCTTCTCCACCTGTGGCTCCCACATGACAGCCGTGTCCCTCTTTTATGGGACCCTTTTTGTCATGTATGCCCAGCCGGGAGCTGTGGAGTCCGTGGAGCAGGGCAAGGTGGTCTCTGTCTTCTACACCTTGGTCGTCCTGATGCTCAACCCCCTCATCTACAGTCTGAGAAACAAGGAGGTCAAGGATGGCCTGAGGAGACTGGGGCAGAAACACACAGCCACGTGAAGGAGGGTGACCAGATGGGGACAATGTGTCCTGAGGAGAGGACAAGAGGGCTTTGGGGGAGGCACTGCGTTTGGTTTGACAAATTCATTCCTCATTACCCAATTCATTCTTTCATTAAACATCTTATTCAACCTTTCAGGGAAGCACATCATGAAACACGTATACAGGTGTGAGATGCAAAGATGGATAAAGTATCTTTGCCACCAAAAGACTAATGGTCCACAGATAAGACCCTAAACTTGAAGGTTGATAACACACAGTGGACAGAGTTATTTACAGGGACTGTTTGAAGCAGGATATGGGTCCCAATTCAAAATATACCAGTGAAGGTACATGACTAAAAAATTGTGAGATCTCTCTCTCTACTTTAAGGCTGAATCTTTGTAAATCTGCATTCAGCAATCTCCCTGAACTTCCTAGCAGGGGCCTTGGGACCCTCAGCCTTGGTCCTTCCTTAGAGATGGCATGGGATCACCCAGAACCAACCAGAGGCGTTAGGAAGACCATGCTTCCCTCAATCCCGACCTGGGCTGTTCCTCCCCTCCCCCTTCTGTTCACTGATGCTGCCACCCAACAGGGCAGCAGGGAGCACCTGTGCTCCTGCTTCAGACACTCCTAGTGCTCCCTGCCCTGGGTTTCTCCCCTCAGACAGCACTGGGAGCCCCAGGGAGCCAGCATGGATGCCTGACACCCAAAGTTCCACTGGCCCTTTGAGAAAGTTAACTTAGGCAGGTTGATAAGGAGCCCAAGCCTAAGTAAGACCCTTCAAGGAGGAGGTAAACATTCCTTCTTTTTCACATTCTTTTGCCTTAGACAAGTAGGCAGCAGTATCTCTTGTTCAAAGGCATGCCTTTTTTTTTTTTTTTTTTTTTTTTTTTTTTTGAGCTTTGGATGTATGTTAAGGAAGACAGTCCAGGTGAAAACTTTCATAGCCTTGAGCTTGGGTTAACCTGTTCCTTCTGGGTAATCTCATACTAATGTCATCCCAGGATGTATGTTCTGGGAAAGGGTCTGGACAAAATTCCCACAGCCTTGAGGTATTTTTTATCTGTTCCCAGCAGCTAGTTGAGAAGTATACAAGGCCCTGCTTAAACTAGTGAGGTGGGTAGTCTCCTGCCCCCTTCTGATGTGTATGCCCCCTTATGATGTCTTCTATATGACAGAGGATTTTTCTGTCACTTTCACTTTAAGTAAAATTTACACAAAAGCCTAAGTGACTGAGACTGGCTTTGGTCCTGGAGTTAAATCTTTTCCTTCAGAGACCACGAATCCGGCAGCACCGTTCACCGCTAAGATATTGGGTTTATCATCTACCTAACCGGTGACAGTGTCCTGACTACTTGTGACCCTAACAAATGGTGTCTTGTCGCACAGACATCTCTGAATAAGGGTGGAGGTCCTGGTGCTGCTGCGGAGAGCAGGGGGTGGAGAGAGAAGATGCACTTTCTTGGTGGTGAGCACAGCTCCCTGGCCCTCTGTCTCACACTCCCTGGAGGAAATGGATCCTTGGTCTTCACCTGCCTGTTCAGAGATCCATCCTTGTGCTTCATGAACCCAACACACAGCCTGGACTGAGAGTCAATGGCCTCCTTGTCGTATCTCCCCTTGGTAGAGTCATCACTCCTGTGGTCACTACCAGGAGGTTGTCCTCTCTTCCCTGTATCCTCAGTGGGGACGCACCCTGTCTCTCTGATCACAGCTCTCCATCTCCCTGCTGTCCTGCTCAGGAGGGCTGGGGAGGAACTGTAACACCTAGGCCATCAGATTGCTGCTCACTACTACTCAAATGGAACATCCTTCAAGGTCTCTGCTCAATTCTTATTCCCACTATCTCATATCCGGCTTCATAATTCCTTCCACCTTTGCCAGTTCTTCTCCAAAATATCTTTTCTTTCCACATTACATCACTCTGTGTCCCACTCTCCCTTGTTTCCTCTATTTCTCGCTTCATCTCACTGCTCCTCATTTTCCCTCCTTCCCCCCTTCCTTCCTTCATTGTTTTCTCTTTCCCTCTTCTTCCTCTTCCTCACTGTATTTTTTCATTCTATAAGTTTCCTTCTACTACCTTAATCAAAATTTCTAAAGGAAAATGGAAAATGTAATATTTTTCTATGAAGTGTAGATTTGCCATCATTTATTATAGTAAAATTTAATGGTACAAATATTAAGGAATCAGTGAATCTTAGTAAAAAATCATTAATTCTGAATTTGACTAAATCAGGAAAGCTGGTTCAATATTAGATATAGTAGAAATTCTCCAACAGTCTTGAAGAAAATGATTTTTAAACTCTGCACTTTGACTTTACCTCTATGTAAACCGACATGTCAGACTGTAGTGAAGATCACTGTACAATGTTAGAAGTGGTTTATTTGTCTTTTTTTTTTCATCATGTTATAGCTTTGCAAGCTGCTGGTACATAGTAGGTTCTCAACTCACACCTGTTGCCTGATTATAATTTGAGTTCAGTGTTAATTAGTCATTGAACTCCAAAATATACATGATTCAGCTCTAGTTTGTTTATTGTGTTTAGGTGGACAATAAACACATTACATTGGAAGACTATACTGTAGTTTTGATGTTGACTTTATAATAAGCTTCAGAAGTGTCTACTTTTTAATGTAAAATATAACTTTTGCTGTAACTAATTTTCCTTGTACAGTTCAGTAGTGTTTAGCATACTCACCTTGTGTGAATCAGATCTCTGGAATGTTTTCATCTTAAAAGCCTGGGACTCCATACCCCAACTCCCTGTTTCTCCCTTATCTCCACCACTGGCAGCCATCATTCTACTTTCTGTCTCTATCAATGTGACTTCCTCAGGTGCCCCAGATAAGTAAAACATACGGCATTTGTCTTTCTGCGTCTGATTTTCACTTAGCACAGTGTCCTCAAGGTGTGCCCATGTTGCAAATGACAGGATTTCTATCCTTTTTAAGCCTGACTAATATTCCATCACATGGGTATGTGAAGGATGTTTGTTTATTGCTTCATCCATCAAGGGACACTTGGGTTGCCTCCACCTTTTAGCTATGAGGAAGAATGTGCTGTGTAAATAGGCATGCACATATCTCAGAGAGACTGCTTTTTTAGTATATTATCAGATGTTTGATTGTATCATTTTTTTTTTTTAATTTTGAGGAGAACTATATAGGACATTTCATCATGGCTGCACCTGATGTGAAGAACTGACTCAGTGGAAAAGACGCTGATGCTGGGAAAGATTGAAGGCAGGAGGAGAAAGGGACGACAGAAGATGAGATGGTTGGATGGCATCACCGACTCGATGGACAAGAGTTTGAGGAAGCTCCCGGAGTTTGTAATGGACAGTCAAGCCAGGCATGCTGCAGTCCATAGGGTCACAAAGATTCATACATGACTGAGCGACTGAACTGAACTGTATCATTTCATATTCCCACCAACAGTCCATTCTTTGCAACCCATGGACTATAGCCTGCCACGATCCTCTGTCCGTAGAATTCTCCAGGCAAGAATACTGGAGTGGGTTACCATTTCCTCTTCCAGGGCATCTTCCCAGGGATCAAACCCAAGTCTCTTACATCTCCTGCATTAATAGATGTGTTCTTTACCACGAATGCCACCTGTGAAGCCCATATAGTACTTTTCATCATGGCTGTACCATTTCATATCCCCACCAGCAGTGTGAAACAATTTCAGTTTCTTGATATCCTAATCAACATACGTTTTTTCTCACAGTATCCCTCATCATGATTGTGAAGTGTTATGTCTTTCTTCTTTTCATTTTCCTAATGATTAGTGATTTTCAGCATTTTCTTATATATTTGCTTGCAATTTATAAGTCGTCTTTAGAGAAATCGTCAAGTAGTGTGAACACTTTCAATTTGGTTATCGGTCTGTTTAATTGTAGAAATTATTTATATATTCTGAATATTATCCTCTTAGTAGAGATCAGATTTTTCAACATTTTTGGGCTTCCCAGGTGGCTTTGTGGTCAAAGAATCTGCTTACCAATGCAGGTGACATGAGTTTGATTCCGATCCAGGAAGATCCCACATGCTGCGGAGCACAAAGCCTGCACACTGCAACTACTGAGCCTGTGCTAGACCTGGGGAGCTGCAGCTACTGACGCCTGCGTGCCCCAGAGCCCATGCTCCGCAAAAGAGGAGCCAGGGCAGTGAGTGTGTGCCACAGCAACGAGAGTGTGCAAAGTGAGCAGCTGCACACCACAGTGAGGAGTAGCCCCACCATCTGAGACTAGAGGAAAGCCAGAACAGCAACGAAGACCCAGCACAGCCAGCAAATATAAGTAAGATCATTTTCTAAAGGATTTCAACGTTTTCTTCCACGTTGTATGTTGCTTTCTCACAATGTCGTATATGTGCTTTAATGCTTTGATGTTTAATTTAAGTTGTAGGAACTCTCTCTATATATTCTGGATACTACCGTACATCAGACATACGATTTGCAAACATTTTCCACCATCCCACAGGTTGACTTTTCATGCTGTTAAGGCTTTAATGCACAGATGTTCAACTTTGATGGAGTCCCTTGTGTCTATTTTTACTTTTCTTTGGTTTGTTTCTATTAATTAATTTATTTTTTAATTGAAGGATAATTGCTTTACAGAATTTTGTTTTCTGTCAAACCTCAAAATGAATCAGCCATAAGTACACTATATCCCCTCCCTTTTGAAACTCTCTCCCATGTCCCTTCCCATCCCACCCCTCTAGGTTGATACAGAGCCCCTGTTTGAGTTTCCTGTGCCATACAGAAAATTCCCGTTGGCTACAAATTTTACATATGGTAATGTAAGTTTCCATGTTACTCTTTCCATACATCTCACCCTCTCCTCCCCCTCCCCATGTTCATAAGTCTATTCTCTATGACTGTTTCTCCATTGTTGCCCTGCAAATAAATTTTTCAGTACCATTTTCCTAGAGTCTGTAAATATGTATTAGAATATGATATTTACCTTTCTCTGACTTACTTCACTCTGTATAATAGGCTTTAGGTTCATCCGCCTCATTAGCACAGACTTAAATGCATTCCTTTTTATGGCTTAGTAATATTCCATTGTGTATATGTACCACACCTTCTTTATCCATTCATCTGTCGATGGACATCTAGGTTGCTTCCATGTTCTAACTATTGTAACTAGTGCTGCAATGAACAATGGGATACATGTGTCTTTTTCAATTTTGGTTTCCTCAGGGTATATGCCTAGGTGGGGTTTCTGGATCATATGGTGGTTTTATTCCTAGTTTTTAAAGGAATCTCCATACTGTATTCCATAGTGGCTGTATCAATT
>NW_011477797.1:1708-2586 GCF_000754665.1 Bison bison bison | reverse complement strand
TGCTAAATTTACTGATTAGCTCTAATAATTTTCTGATACTATCCTTAGGATTTTCTGTGTATCGTATCATGTCATCTGAAAAACGGTGAGAGCTTTACTTCTTCTTTTCAATATGGATTCCTTTTATTTCTTTTTCTTCTCCGATTGCTGTAGATATGACTCCCAGAACTATGTTGAATAATAGTGGTGAAAGTGGACACCCTTGTCCTGTTGATCTTAGGGGGAATGCTTTCAGGTTTTCACCATTGAGAATAATATTTGCTGTAGGCTTATCATATATGGCCTTCACTATATTGAGGTAGCTTCCTTTTATGCCCATTTTTTGAAGAGTTTTAATCATAAATGGGTGCTGAATTTTGTCAAAGGCTTTTTCTGCATCTATTGAGATTATCATTTGGCTTTTATCTTTCAATTTGTTAATATGGTGTATCACATTGTTTGATTTTCTTATACTGAAGAATCCTTGCATCTCTGAATAAAACCAATTTGCTCATGGTGTATGAGCTTTTTGATGTGTTGCTGAATTCTGTTTGCTAAATTTTTGTTGAGGATTTTTACATCTATGCTCATCACTGATATTGGCCTGTAGTTTTCTTTTTTTGTGTTGTCTTTGTCTGGTTTGGTATCAGGATGATGATACTCATAGAATGAGTTTGGAAATGTTCCTTCCTCTGCAATTTTTTGGAAACAGTTTTAGATGGCTAGGCATTAGCTCCTCTCTAAATATTTGATAGAATTCCCCTGTGAAGTCATCCAGTCCTTTGCTCTTGTTTTTTGTTTATGTTTTATCACAGCTTCAATTTCAGTCCTTGTAATTGGTTTGTTCATAATTTCTATTTCTACTTGGTTCAATCTTAAAAGATTGAACTTTTCTAAGA
>NW_011477797.1:0-684 GCF_000754665.1 Bison bison bison | reverse complement strand
AGGTCTGAAATGGGTTTCTTGTAGACAGCATTTATATATAGGTCTTGTTTGTGCATCCATTCAGCCAGTCTGTGTCTTTTGGTTGGAGCATTTAATCTGTTTACATTTAAAGTAATTATTGATATTTATGCTCCTATTGCCATTTTCTTAATTGTTTGGGGTTGATTCTGTAGATTTTCTTCTCTTGTATTTCTTGACTATACAGGTCCCTTTAACATTTGTTGTAAAGCTGGTTTGGTGGTACTGAATTCTCTTAACTTTTGCTTGCCTGGAAAACTTTCTATTTCCCCATCAATTATGAATGAAATCCTTGCCAGGTACAGTAATCTTGGTTGTAGATTTTTCCCTTTTTGTACTTTAAATATATCCTGTCGTTGCCTTTTGGCCTGCAGTTTTCTGCTGAAAAGTCAGCTGTTAAGCAAAGGGGATTTCCCTTGTATGTTACTTGTTGTTTTTCCCTTGCTGCTTTTAATATTCTTTCTTTGTGTTTAGTCTTAGTTTGATTAGTATGTGTCTTGGTGTGTTTCTGCTTGGGTTTGTCCTGTATGGAACTCTTTGTACCTCTCAAACTTGATTGACTATTTCCTTTTCCATGTTGGGCAGATTTTCAACTATAATCTCTTCCAAAATTTTCTCATATTCTTTCTTTTTCTCTTCTTCTTCTGGGACCCCTATAATTCGAAT
>NW_011477796.1:25461-27233 GCF_000754665.1 Bison bison bison | reverse complement strand
GTATCAGTTAGAAGATAGTGGAGTCCCACGTTTAACTCTGGTCACTGCTTGCCAAAACACAAACAATGCCCAGAAAAGAGCAAAGGAAATGATGAGAATTCTGAGAAGTAAAAAAAAAAAGAATGAAGCATTATTTAAATATTTTGCCTGTAGAAACAAAGAGTTAAGGGAACTCCTATTGTTATCTTCAATTAAGTAACGCCTTTCCAGAAATGGGGCATCTTTACATTTCGTCTGTATGTCAGAAGATGTATATAAGACATCATCTGGGACAAATAGGTGGAAATAAACTCAGGTGAGAAATTTTCTACCTAATACAGTTCAGGCAGGCTCAGAAGATGTTCCTGTTGTATCAGTTTCCAGGATGCTTCTGGACATAGACCAAGTCCTCACTAAATGTTTATTTAAGTGTTTGGATTGGGAAGGGAGAGGATGGAGGAAAGAAAAGGCTGGAATGCCATACCACTTTTCTTCTTTATACACTCACCTGGAAGTCTCATTTCTTCACCCACTGCCTCATTCTTCTTCCCTTAAAGACTGACTATACGTAGTATGAGTTCACAAGTTCACAGCTAAGTTCTGTGGTCTGTGTTTGAGCATGAAGTATCTCTAAAGGCAAGTTGTCTGGTTCTTTGAGGAACAAAACCTACTCATTAACTTTTTTCTCCTTTTCTACAGGGTATACTGGAGGGATGTTCTTAAAAAGAGTTCGTGTTAAGAAGCCTGGACAAGAAGTCTTTAAAAGTGAATTCTCGGAATATATCAAGGCTGAGGAGCTGTATGTTGGAGCCAAAGTGAACGTGAATGGCTACCTCTTTTTTTTGGTCAATGCTGATGAGTATACCTTGAACTACATGGAGAGGAATTCAGATAAGGTGAACTCACTTGGTATAATTCTTGACTTTGCCCCTCAGCACTCTGCAGTCTGTGTTTTCCTTACTCCAGGCCTTTTCTTCTTCGCCTTGCAACCAATTTTACATTGTGCATTCACACATGTGGGCATGAATAATGGATCTGCATGATTTGGCCGCAGGTCCCATCACAGAGGCCAGGGCCTGGTCTCCTCTGTTTATGTGCTGGGTTTGCTGCTGCCCAGCATCACGGATGCCAGGTGCAGGCAGGAGGCAGGCCCAGGGTTGAATCAAGTTTCCTGGGTTTTCTGCTGATGCTGACAGTGTTTTCAGAAAGAAATTCAGCAATGATCTGAAAGGAAGAAAACCTGGTGCCACACACTGTGCTGTCTCAGTTAATTGGCACAGGCCTGCAAAGAAGGCAAAGACCTGAACAAACAGAAACCCCAAGGGAACCTGATAGTTGCTGGGGTTGCAACTTCCCATAACAGGAGCCACGGGAGGCCTAAATGAGACTCCAAGGACAAATTGGCAACAGTGAGCTCCACAAGTTTTTCCATTTGAAATGAGATGGCACATGGGTACTATTACTGAAAGTACTATTATGATAGTGCTGTTCACTGAAAACATGTTGACAAAACCTTGATTTTAAGTGTGGATGAGTTCCATGTGCCAGCATGTATATTTCAGAACCAAGGCCTACTATTAAAGAATCTATCTAGAAACTATTTTCAAAGTCTGCCTGTAAATAATAATACTTCTGTGCCAATTATATAGATACAGTGCCAGTTCCATTTCATTTCATGTCAAATGCTCAGGGAGATGTCGCTAGGATCAGTCTCTGTGTACAACACATTACCTGGATCAGTTTGGGTCCTCTGAGAAGCAGATCCCAAGACAGAATGATAAAGAGTCGGACAC
>NW_011477796.1:23718-25361 GCF_000754665.1 Bison bison bison | reverse complement strand
ACTGAACTGAACTGAGAAGCAGATCCCAAAACGGAATGATACATGCAAGAGATGTATTGGGGGAAATGTGTATGAAGGATAAAGGAGGGAGCAGGAGTAGGTAGGGAGACTGAGATGTAGATCTGACCCCTGAGAAAGGAGAGGGAAGGAAGGAGGATGGGGGTGAGAAGAACCTCAGACACATTGCAGCCAGGTTCACGGCAAGCCCCAGAGCACACACTATGCATCAGAGAAACCCCATGTTAGGCAGGAATGGCCCAGCTCTGGCGCCTCCGTCCTGCTCAGTCACTGGATGGGAAGAGGCTGGGGAGACTGGCCTCTGGGGGAATCTCTGAAAGCTGCAGTGCTCCAGTGACCTGAAGGTGCAGCAGCAGGGGACTGTCTGCTAATAGAACTTGTCTCTCTTGAGGGTAGGCCAGGGCAGCACCCTCCGGGGCTGCCACACCACCTCTCCATTTGCAGCGTTAGGAACTTGAACCAGCACAATACCAGGAATGGGTAGCTCTTTGAAAGCACTGAATTCAGGTGAGGGGCTCAGTAATAGGGCAGTTAAATTTCTGGAGACCAGCAGGCTTGGCCAGGAAACTTGACTCCTTAAAAGCTGAGGGGCCTTAGACATGTGCCTTCCCTTTCCTCATCTTTAAAATGGGAGTACCAACGGTGCCTATTTCAGAGAGTTGCTGTGTAGATGCGGTAATCTGTTTTAAGTGCTTAGCTCTGTGTGGCCCATAGGAGATGGAGTCAGTGTACAGTTTACAATAGCTATCGTAATTAGGGCTCCATTTTTAAACACAGTGCAAACCTGTACTTTAATATAAAATATATATAGCATGAATATGTAT
Organism: Bison bison bison; assembly: GCF_000754665.1. Classification (NCBI taxonomy): domain Eukaryota; kingdom Metazoa; phylum Chordata; class Mammalia; order Artiodactyla; family Bovidae; genus Bison; species Bison bison. The sequence goes on along the minus strand of NW_011477796.1, from coordinate 24,519 downwards.
GTGTGTGTGTGTGTGTATATATATACATATATATATATATATGTATGTATGTATATATGAGACATTAAGGGCTTTTATCCTTTCCAAAAAAGAAAAGCAAGGTAGGACATTATCTAGTATCAGCATCCCAGGTAAAAACTGTATTTTCTTGATGCTACCTTTAACAAGGACATTCTAAGCAGAGAAAGATTAATGTCAGTCTGAGGGGTCTTTTTGTAAGAGCTAATAGATCCTATCATGGAAATAGATGAAATCAAAAAAAGGGAAGGAATGCCACTGACCTGCTCCCCCGCCTCCCCACAAACCCCCTGGTGGCAGAGGGGGAACTTTACGTTAAGTTACCATCAACGTTTTTATTTCCACAATGAGTCTTTTCTAGCTCTTTGCTCTAATATAATTACTTATATTATAATGTCAGTATTATTACTTATAGCCTTGTGCTTTACTTGATCGAATAAGAAGTATTCTTACAGAGTCAAAAACCAAATCACAGTATAGGAGACAGGTACTGGGGGTCTCCTGGGGGGGTGAATGTAGGGGACCGCAGTGCCTGTAGACCTTTGGCACCCATCCTCTCTCTGCTCAGGGTATTTACCTGGTGGCCGATGATTCCAGGGGTCCCACTCTAAAGTTCTGGAGAAAATGGGGATCCACTTACACAACGTTGAATCCCCATTCTCTCCATTAGGCTCTCCCAACATGGTGGGCCAGAGTCCAAGGGTCAAAGGGAGGAGGCTGAGGTGAAAGTAGCGGTTCTTTTCTGATTCCTGTAACCCGCTGTCCCGTAAGCTCATTTCTCTC
>NW_011477796.1:18529-22102 GCF_000754665.1 Bison bison bison | reverse complement strand
GTTTTATTATTTTGTGTTCTTTACAAAAGCATCCATTCTCCTTGTACTCTAGCAGTGTCTATTGGAAACACTTTAGTGAGTTTATGGGGCTTTGGGGGAAGCACATAGGCCAGGCAGGAGATCCAAGGAGGGTAAGTTGCCCCATGGATGGAGGCCTGACCCTAATTGTGGGTGGAATAAAGGACGGCCATGCCGTGTGATTGGAGGGTGACCTCAAGGCACCCAAAGCTTGGAAAGAACAACTGCGAATATTTAGGGCGTCTCCTAGCCAAAAATTCCTTAGGATGGAAATCATATCAGGCCATACGTGGCTTGAAAAACCCTTCAGTGGCTTGCGCTCGTCCTTACAATAAGATTCAAACGTTTCATTGCAGCCAGCAGGGCCTTGAGCGCCGCCGCTTTGTATTTCCAGCGTCGCCACTTCTTTTCTTCCCACCCTGTCCTTTGGCCCTGCTGACTGTCACTCACTTTCTCAAACACATTAAGCTCTTTCTGTTCTCCATACCTCTGCACATGCAGTTCTCTCTGCTGGGAATGTCCATACGCCATCCTTTTCATGGCAGATCCTGGGACTCATTGTAAATGCTGCTTCCTCAGAGGCGCTTTCTTTTTGATTATTCTACCTAAAGTGGATTTTTTCTTAGCCCCGTGTTTATATTGGGTTGGCCAAAAAGTTTGTTGGCCAACCCAATATTTTTCACTACCCTTGGCACACCTCGTAGTTACTTTATTTAGATAACTGTATTTGGTGTGTGTGTTGTTAAGTGTGTCTTCTCCTCCTAGAGTGTGAGCTTTCTCTAGGAGAAAAGGAGGGGCAGGGTCCTCGACATCCCTATTCACTGTCCTAAAATCAGCACCTTGCACTGGGCTAACTACATATCATAGTTCCTGAATGGAAGAGTGAGATTCTAGGATTATTTTGGAGGAGGGGTGTTCTAGTTTGGAAGTCAGCCCTCTTGGTTGCTCCTCACGCTCTTTCTGGGCAAAGGCAAAGGAACTACATAGTTGCTATCACACCATCTCCTAATTTAATTCTGTGTTTGGAGCTTTAACTAGCAAATATTTTTCTTTTATTTCCATGTGTATATATACGGATATACTCTGGCTCTTCTCACCAGAACATAACCTCTTTGAAGGCAAGGAACTTCTCTTTCTTGTTTTTTTGCTTTAGGCTCATCACTTTTCACCATGCCTTGTTGAGTGGCTTTGTTTTATCCAGTCTGCCCTGCTTTGCCTGTTAGCTGAAGGTTGAGTTCTCCATTTAGCTCCTCAGGCTCAGACCTTTTTCCTGAATTATAGATCTGGAAATATGAAGGCTTTCAGGACATCTCCCCTTTGGATCTCCCTTAGGCCTTCCAAAACAACTTTCCCTAAATTAACCTCATTTGCAGTTGGGGACCCTATCTTGGTAAAGGCCACCAGACTTGTCCCCAGGGCCTGAGCCAGGGTCTACCTTGTCTTTGCCCTCTCCCCTACCTTGACCTCTCCCACCCTCTTGAAATCATATTTCTTAAACGCCTTCTCTCCATCCCCAGCTTCACTGTTGCAGTTTGGCTTTTCATCTTTTCACTACTCTCTTGAAAGCTGCAAAACTGATCTTCTTTTCTTAATGCTCACCCTCCAAAGCTTTGCCAGAATGACCTCCCTAAAGTCTTACCATATTGTTCCTTGGCTCTAGGGCAAATCCCCAACCTGTTAGTGTTTCCTGTGAATTTGGTCATGAGCTGACCCTTGCCAACATCTCTTCCCTTATTTCCATCTCACTCAAAGAATTATTCTTTTGTAGAAGTCACCATTTATCGAGCACTTACCACGGGCCATGCATCATGTTAAATGCTTTTCCTGTATCATCCACTGGTAGCCCCTCTTGAGTTATTTGTTTACTTCCCTGCCTCCACAATTGGCTCCTGCCAAGTACAATAGATGTTTGTTGAATAATTTAATGAAAGGTCCTATTTCTCAAGGAACATTCTATCTAAAGCTTGCAGCAAACAAGTAAATAATTGATTACCTTGTACTGGGAAAGGGAACTCTGTCTCTGACTGTAGGGGTATCAGGGAGATCTAGTCCCAACCCTCACAATTCAAGTGACTTAGGCAACTTGCTTCACCTACTTGCATCTCACTCTTTTGTCCATATAATGATCTCTAAGGCCTCTTTCAGATGCTGACATTCTGAAAACTCTTCAAATGTAGGTTTTATTTTTTTAAATTTTTAATTGGAAGATAATTGCTTTACAATGTTATGTTGGTTTCTGCTATGCAACAGTGTGAATCAGTCATTATTATATATGTATCCCCTCCTGCTTGCGCCTCCCTCCCTGGTCCCATCCCACCCCTCTAGGTCATCACAGAGTACCAGGCTGGGCTCCCTGTGTCATACAGCAGCTTCCCACTAGCTATCTCTTATACACATGGTAGTGTATATATGTCAGTGCTACTTTCCCAATTCGTCTCACCCTCTCCATTCCCCGCTGTGCCCACAAATTTGTTCTCTACTTTTGTGTCTCCATTTCTTCCCTGTAAGTAGGTTAATCAGTACTACTTTTCTAGATTCCATATGTATGCGTTAATACATGATATTTGTTTTTCTCTTTCTGACTTACTTTACTCTGTATACAGGCTCTAGGTTCATCCACCTCACTACAACTGACTCAAATTCATTCCTTTTTATGGCTAGATAATATTCCATTGTATATATGTACCACATCTTCTTTATTCATCTGTTGGTGGACATCGAGGTTGCTTCCATGTCCTGGCTATTGTAAACAGTGCTGCAGTGAACACTGAGAAATGTGTGTCTTTTTGAATTGTGGTTTTCTCAGGGTATATGCCAAGTTGTGGGATTGCTAGATCATATGGTAGTTTTATTCCTAGTTTTTTAAAGAAATCTACATACTATTTTCCATAGTGGCTATATCAATTTACATTCCCACCAACAGTGCGATAGGGTTCCCTTTTCTCCACATCCTCAAGGAAACTATGAACAAGATGAAAAGACAGCCCTCAGAATGGGAGAAGATAATTATAAATGAATCAACTTGACAAAGGATTAATCTCTAAAATATATGAGCAGCTCATAAAGCTCAATATCAGAAAAACAAATAACCCAATCAAAAAGTGGGTGGAAGACCTTAACAGACATTTCTCCAAAGAAGACATACAGATGGCCAGTAAACACATAAAAATATGGCCAACATTGCTGATGATTAGAGAAATGCAAATCAAAACTACAATGAGGTATCACCTGACACCAATCTGAATGGCCATCATCAAAAACTCTATATAAACAATAAATGTTGGAGAGGATGTGGAAAATGTAGGTTTATAAATACACTTGTAAAATGTTCCCTTTTCATATCTGTATTGAAATGGCAGAGGCAGGAGTGCAGTGCAGGCCTCTGGGCTTCACGTCTGTGGCCCTGCTTCTCTCCCCTACTTACGTACCTGGCCCTCTGAGTATGTACCTGGGCCTCAGAGCCCAGATGCTCTGGACAGTGGTCCAAGCCTTGGGCATTTCCTTTATTCTCAAGGAAACCGTCCAGGCAGGAGCTGATATCCTATCTCTGCATAA
>NW_011477796.1:17556-18429 GCF_000754665.1 Bison bison bison | reverse complement strand
ATATTTGTCTCAAAATGGACCTGAAGAATACAGGGACAGGTGGAAACAGAAGGCAGTTTGGGCAGGGAGCATTTCTTTTCTCCTCGTGGGATTCACTGGTTCTACCTCTAGGCTGGAACTATTTCTCTGGGACCCGTTTTTCATGGTCTGCCAGATGGGCCTGTGAGCACTGTCAGTTGTTATTAAGGGAGTGTAGAGAGCTGTTCTCAGAGCCTTGATTCCTTGATTCCTGATGGGCAGATTTTAGCAGGGAGCCAGACAGGGACAAGGCTTAGCAGGGCTAGTGTTTTGTACAATTGGAAACATGGGCAGAGTGAGGCTTCTTGATGTGGGCCCTGGACTCTGAACCCCAGGCAACAGCAGCAAGGAGGGCCCTGTGCCAGGGAAGACATGGCCAGTCCCTCCCTCCAGCCACCTCCCCAAGCCTTGATCTCCCCATCAGAGATGACACCTGCCCCATGTAGCCTGCGTGTATTTTGGATTTCTGCGAGCTCAGTGCTCACTTCTTTTCCCCACCTGGGCTCTAGCCTTAGAGGGCAGGACACATGCCCAGTTCACCCTGGTGTCTTTCCCAAATACTTCCAGCACCCAGTGTCTCAGGCCGCAGTGAATGTAATGAATTATTAAACCATTGTTTCTTAGACTCCTGTTGTCAATTGCAGGATCAAGAGATTTCCTGTGAGTTTCCATGTGATAAATTCCTTCTAAGATTTAGAGCCTCAAGGAAATTTTTGTTCTTGTAAATATAAAATTCTTCCTGAAAGAGGTTATATAATGTAGTAAATAGATCCGATTTTTTACTTGTTTAGTCGCTAAGTCATGTCTGATTCTTTTGCAACCCCATAGACTGTAGCCCACCAGGCTCCTCTGTCC
>NW_011477796.1:15900-17430 GCF_000754665.1 Bison bison bison | reverse complement strand
ATCCCTGCATTGGAAAGATCCACTGGAGAAGGGAATGGCAACCCACTCCAGTATTCTTGCCTGGAAAATCTCATGGATGGAGGAGGCTGGTGGGCTACAGTCCATGGGGTCTCAAGAGTCAGACACGTGCATCCAAATCTCAGCTCTGCCATTTTTCATCCTGATGTCCTTGCATAAGTTGTTGAAGAATGTTTTCACCTACAAAATGGGGATGGTTATAATGTATATTCATATAATGTATGAATAAAGCTGATAACATATATACAATTCTTACTATAGCACTGTAGTGCACTAGAAAGTGCACTGTAGTGGACACTATAAAATGAAAACCCTTTATCTCAAGAGTTGGAATAGTTCAAAATAGTCACTGAAAATAGTAGAAATCTGTGTCCTGTTTGCAGTATTTCTGTAAGTTGTTTATTTACTCTTGATAGAGTCATTGAAAACATTCTTTAATAAATGAGGTTGGAATAAGCCCTTAAAAAACTTGGAGACCATGAAGGTGGAAAATAAAGATTGTTGGTGGACCAAGCTTGGGAAACATTAATCCACTCCATTGCTGTCCTTTAACTTCAAGGAAGAAGATTGTAAATTTAGTGCTTAGAGCATTGCGATGATCTCATCCTGATTTATCTCATACAATTATCTCTCCTTTTATGTGGTTTTGATCTTTTTTTAACAGCACTGTGTACATTGTTATTGGTGTTTTTATTGTAAGTCTAACTTCTTTTAAGGAAGCCACTGGTCTATGAATCTATATGAACAGAAGGAAAAGGCAAATCCCAAAAGCTTTGAAACATGTACTCTTATCTTGACCAAATAGACTCTTTGACAGCATCCATACCATATATTTGAGATGCCAGCCTCAGCATGCATTTTGAAAACAACATTTTGAACCTTCCTAAAAGCATTAAACATAAACGATGTGATGTCATAGGAAAAAATGCTGGCCTGGGATTCAAAAAGACCGAGATCTTTAATTTCTTTCTGTCACTGCCTGATGGTATTGTTTGTATTGGTGAAGGCAGGCTTAGTGTTTAAAAAAGCAGAATCATCCCTGGCTAGTTAAGCAGGAAAGGAATTAACTAAAAGGATCCTGGGTGGTTCACAGTATCTTTGGAAGGGCTGGAGAAATAAGCTTGAGGCTCTGTTCTAGGAACAGTGCCCAGAAGTGGGTTGTAGAACTTGTCTGATGGGAAAATGGCCTCTGTTCCTACTGCACCACCCACACTCATTGCTACATTTGCACTGCTGCCAAGAACTCAATTTTATCACAGCCATCACTATCACTACTTTTGGCAACCTTGTGTCCGATGCTACCCCTGAAAGTTGGACCCCTGTGACACCAAATGTGGCCCATACTTAGCTGTTACACTTCCAAGTCAGAGTCTCATGTCAGCTTCCCTGACTGGCAGATCCTGGGTCACTGGCATGTTTCTAACTGCAAGGAAGGCTGGGAAATTAAGCTCTGACTTCCATGTTGGGTTGATGGAGAATAGAATGTGGTAATTTCCTCAAATAAAATGGGGG
>NW_011477796.1:15496-15741 GCF_000754665.1 Bison bison bison | reverse complement strand
AAACACTTGCCTGGTTTTAGCACTTTGCAAATACTGTTCTGATCCACCCAAGTAGCTAAATGAAATAGAAACTTCTTCCCTATATCCCACTACTTTTGCAATCTCTGACACACCTTTCTGAGTTTAAATTGCCTTGAAGGCATTGGATTACTTTCAAGTTCACAGAGTTTGATAGCTGGCAGTTGTATTTTGTTTGGCTTGTATTTGTTTTTTTTTTTTTTTTAAATTAAGAGTTTAAAGATAAA
>NW_011477796.1:11035-15096 GCF_000754665.1 Bison bison bison | reverse complement strand
TATTGATAGGCGGATTCTTTACCACTGCACCACCTGGGAAGCCCTGTTGTCTTATGCCTTCTCCCATTTATCTTATTTTCATATCCCAGAAGGTACTTAACTAGGTAATCCTTGGACTGGATAATTTTAAGGTCCCTTTGTGCCCTAGGTATAGTGGAAATAGGTAATTAGGGATGACTGTGTAAATAGCTCAAAGTAGAACTGAAGACTGATTTTTAAATTAGAACCCAAAAGTGATTATATATATAAAAGACTCAATTTAAAAATGGTTAGAACTATTCATAATATTCAGGAAAGTAGCTAAATACAAGAAAACTAACATAGAAAGCAATAGTTTTACTTTATACTAATAATAAACATGAGATTTTATGCAATGGGGGATAATATTTGCTATACCAACGAATATTATGAAATACCTGGGTGCAATAAAATTGGAGGAGAAACATGTAAGACTAAAATGAATACAGTTGTATACACTTTCTGATAGCTCAGCTGATAAAGAATCTGCCTGTAATGCAGGAGATCCTGGTTCGATTCCTGGGTCAGGAAGACCCACTGGAGAAGGGAAAGGCTACCCACTCCAGTATTCTGGCCTGGAGAATTCCATGGACTGTGTAGTCAATGGGGTTGCAGACTTGGACACTACTGAGTGACTTTCACTCACTTCACATGCATTGTGCCAAAAAGAATTAAAATTTGTTTGACTTCCCTGGTGGCTCAGACAGTAAAGCGTCTGTCTACAATGCAGGAGACCTGGGTTCAATCCCTGGGTCAGGAAGATCTCCTGGAGAAGGAAATGGCAACCCACTCCAGTATTCTTGCCTGGAAAATCCCATGGACGGTGGAACCTGGTAGGCTACAGCCCATGGGGTTGCAAAGAGTCGGACATGACTGAGCAACTTCACTTTCAAAATGAATAGTTTCAAAACTTTATTATCTCTCTGAATAGGAAGACACTATTTAAAAAATTCTACCCTTGAGGTTAGGCTTGCAGCTCCACCAAGAGACAGGAGTTGGGAGTGGGGGTCTGTTTGACTGGGGGCTTCGGCTTCTGTTCCAGGTTGGCCAGCAGCAGCAGCACCCGGGCGCCCCCTGCAGGCAGCAGCGGCCGCAGTCACAGGCGGAACAAAAGTGCGCCCCTGTTCGGTGGAGCTAGGGCTGGAACAGTGGCGTGGCAAGGGGCGCGTGCCGCAGCACCGCAGGCTCTGGCGCAGGGCCTGGTGTGGTGCTGTCACTGGGCGCCTGCTGCCTGGCAATGCTGCAGATATTCCGCTCACAGAAGTTCCCCTGGGACAAGTTGGAGCGGCTGTGCCAGCGCTGCTACTTCCGTCTGAACCGGAAAAGCCTCACGATGCTCATGGCTGTGCTGGTGCTCTTGTGTGCGGCGCGGCTTCCGCTGCAGCTGCCCTACCTAGGTATCCTAGTGGCCACCGTGGGTGTGATCCTTGTCATGGCTGTGCTCTGCAACCGCGTCACCTTCCACCAGGACCACATGGGCCTGGCCTTCTAAGTGCTCATCTCCGTGGTGCTGGCCATCCAGGTGGTGGGCCTGCTTTTGCTCCAGCCGCACAGTGCCTCCAAGGGCATCTGGTGGACTGTGTTCTTCATCAATACCATCTATACGCTCCTACCCGTGTGCATGCAGGCTGCGATACTCAGCGGGTGCTGCTGTCTGTCCTCCATCTGACCATCGCCCTGCACACCAACACCCAGAATCAATTCCTACTCAAGCAGGTAGGGGCCCACCTGGGCACAGGGACTGGATAGTTGGGGTGTGCAGGCCTTGGCCTGACTCCAAAGAAAGGCATCCCACCTTCATCCTTTAGTGAGAAGATCCAGAGAGACATGGATCTGTCAGCTGTGTGGTGTCTTCTAGCCTCTGACCCACCTCTGAGCCCCAACTTCTTTCTTCCTTCACAAAAAGAGTGCTCTTCTATGTAATGTTCCTGCTGGTAGAAGACAGACCATACCGTGTCCATTATTGTAGGGATGCTAATGAGGAAGGGGGGTTTGGAGAGGTCCCCTTCTCTTCCTGTGCTTCTGTCCCTATATATAAGGCCCCTGACTGAAGTGGCTGGACCCTCCAGTCCCTCTCCCAGCCTCTCCCTCAGGAGAGCCACTGACAGTTTGTAGTGAACTCAGTTGAGTCCTGGATGGAGGGTTGATGAGGGAAACCCTAGGTACTCTTTGCCCAGTCTTAGGGAGGAGAAATGGTAACCCTGCCAGTTGTCTGAGGCTGGGGGTTTGAGAGCTGGAAATATACTTTAAATTGAAGGACTGACAAGTGTGTTTCATTTGCAAAGTACCGGCAAGCCAAAAAGCTGCCTTCAGAAAAAGTGGGAGCAACCTTTGTGTATGGTGACATTTCCCTCCTGGCCTGAGCAGAAAGCTAGGGTTGTATGTCGGGACCCTTCACATGGGTGCTCCTTGTTATTGCTTTTGGTGGGGGCTTTTTATCACTCCTGGGATGAGTTAGGTGAGCCTTGAATGATAGGATTAGGAGGAAATAAAACTTCTGCCTGGTTAAAAAAAATTCTAATCTGTCCAAATTAATCTAGATTTGAATCGATTCTAATCAGAATTACAATTCTGTTCTTAGATTTGATTTTGTTTTGCAGGGTTGAGGGAGAGAAATTGGCTCATTGATTTTTGAGGTTCCTCAAGAAAAATCAGGGATTGAAAAAAAATTGAAAAGGAAGAATGTGAAAGTGCAGATACTAGAATTTATATAATTGATAGATATTTGAAAACACTGTAATGTACTGATAGAGGATTAACCTATCAGTGAAATAGAGTATAAAGCCCATAAAAGATTCATTATTATGGATTTTATTGTAAGGTACAGAGAAATTCTCAATCAGTGGACAAAGAATAGATTAATAGTAAAGGTTCTAGTGACAGTTGATTAGGAAACATTTAATACATTTTAATTTTGTGGTAGGCAGGGCACAGCTGCCAAAAAAAAGGAAAAATTGACTGTATTCACTACAGGAAAATTTTCTGTTTCTCTATATCAAAAAAGTATTTCTCTATCAACAAACTGAAAAGATAAGGGATAGACTGAGAGAAAATAGTTAAAACCAATGTAAGAACCAGGGGACTGACATTAAGGATTTATGAAAACTCCTATAAAATCAGCAGACAAAAATGGCTTAAGGACAGGAATAAACAGTTCTCAGAAGCAATACAAATAGCCTTTAAACCTATGAAAAGAAGCCAAATAATCACACAAGCTGAAACAATAATGAAATAGAGTTTCCGCATATTATATTAGTGACATTTAAAAAGAATAATATAACTGGCTCCAGATGAGTGTGTGGGATAACAGGTACTTTCCTTTTCTATTGGTAGAAGTTTAAATAGGTTCAGCATTTTGGAGGGTAACTGGCAATATCTAATGCTGAGATTCTATTACCTAGTAATTGCATTTTTAGAAACTTTTTACTCTGAAAAATTTTGACAAGTAGGTTGTAATAGATGTTTGTGTGTGCACTCAAACAATATTTATTGCAGCAAAATTTGTAATAGCAAAAGTTTGGAAAAAAATCAAATGTCCAACAGTACGGAAATAGTTAAATTCTTTTGCTTTGGTTTAAGACTGTACTATTTAGCCATTAGGTCTTACCTAGTGGCTCAGTCAGTAAAGATTCTGCCTTTAAGGTGAGAGACCTGGGTTCAGTGTCTGGGTGGGGAAGATCCCCTGGAGAAGGAAATGGTAACCCCCTCCAGTATTGTTGCCTGGAGAATTCCATGGACAGAGAAGCCTGGAGGGCTACAGTCCATGTGGTCACAAAGAATCAGACACGACTAAGTGACTAACACTATTTAGCGTTTAGAAAGGATGCTGCTAAACTGTTGCTGCTGCTAAGTAGCTTCAGTCGTGTCCGACTCTGTGCGACCCCATAGACATCAGCCCACCAGGCTTCCCCACCCCTGGGATTCTCCAGGCAAGAACACTGAAGAAGGTTGCCATTTCCTTCTCCAATGCATGAAAGTAAAAAGTGAAAGTGAAGTCGCTCAGTCGTGTCCGACTCTTCGTGACCCCATGGACCGCAGCCTAC
>NW_011477796.1:9507-10878 GCF_000754665.1 Bison bison bison | reverse complement strand
ATGAGATATGCCAAATATGTGTACTTGAAACAATCTTCAGTGTGTTAGTCAGGACTGGTTAAGTAATGCTGCAGTAACTAACTCCCAGATCTCAAGGAATTAAATCAATAAGGGTTACTCTGTGTGTATCCATTGTTGTCAGATGGAGCCTTGTTCATAATAGTCACTCAGGACTGAAGTTGACAGAACAGCCACTACCTGGAATGTACCAGAGTGAAAATAAAACTTTGGAGGGTCAAGACCAATAAATTTCAGCTGGGAAGAAAAACATAATTTACACTCTCAATCCATTGGCTAGTGAGTCACATGGCTCCACCCATATATTCAGAAGAAAAGAGGGAAACCAGATCCTAGATAAATAGCACTAATGGCTACCATATATATGTCATGCTGTTTTGTAGATAAAGCAAAAATTCAGAAGTCTGTATAATATGATCTTATTTATGCCAAAAATCTAAAGGTTACATGTACATGTATATTTATATAAATATTTCAAAGATTGTATATCCTTTGAAGAAATCTTAGCAGGCTGCACACCAGTCTGCCTCATTCTTTGATATATTTTTTAAACAATAAGCAATTGTAAAAAAAATTAAAAAGATAAAAACAAATAAAGCTCAAGCAAATAGAACCAAAAAGCCTGGGCAAAGAACAATGAGCATTTTCTGTTTCTTGCTTCAGTTTCCAGAAAGAGCTAATGGCAAATGCTGGCAGAATGTTTTGAGCAAAAGTCAAGAGTCTCAGAATCATAAAGCAGGATATGAGTTGTTCCACTTGATGCTCTACTCTGATTATTGATTTAATTTTAATGTGCTTACTTAAAATTCTTGCATTATGGGCTATAATATTTTTTATGTTTTAAAATCCCAGAGCTTTGAAAGTAAATTTGGGATGGAATAGTTTTTATAACTTTCAAATTCTTATCAAATTAACAACAAAGTCTTACCCCTTTATTTTCCCCACTTAGACTGTATCACTAATATTTTACTGTATTTGCTTTATCTTGCATCTCTTCATTCACACACCCCTCTATCCCCCCATTAATCCATCTAACTTCAATGCATTTCAAAGAAAATTCACAGACATCAGTTATTTCCTTCTAAATATATCAGCATGCTTACCATTTATTTACATTTTTTCCCTTTTGATGTAAAATTTATTGTCAATAAAATGGATAAATCTGAAGTATACATTTGCTTAATTTTGACAAATACACCTGTGTAACCCAAATCCCTGTTAAAACATACAACATTACCATCATCCAGAGAGTTTCCTCACACCTGATCCTAGTCAATCCCTGCCCACACCTCCATCCAAGGAGCAATGACTTTTCTGATTTTTTTCACAGTAAATATATTATTCCTGTTCTAG
>NW_011477796.1:8698-9407 GCF_000754665.1 Bison bison bison | reverse complement strand
TAGTGAATACTACAATTTGTTTATTCTTTCCCCTGCTGATGAATATCTGGGCTATTTCCAATATTGGGCTAATATGAATAAACGTGCTCTAGACATTGTTATGCAAATATTTTTGTGACCATAATTTTTTTCTCTTGGTTATGTAACTATGAATGAAATTGCTGGGACATAGATATGTGTTTAGTTTTTAAAGAAGCTGCCAGACTTATTACCCAAGAGGTTATACCACTTTACATTTCTCCTAACAATGTACAGAGTGTCTAATTACGTCACAACCTTATCAACAATTTGGTATTATTAGGCTTTTTAATGTAAACCATCTGGTAGATATGTAGTAGTGTCCCGTTGTAGTTTAATTTGCATTTTTCTGATAACCCTTGATGTTAAACACTTTTTTCATGTGTTTATTGGCTCTTTGAGAGATACTGACTGTGAGAGATGGTGAGGGACAGGGGGTCACAGAGTTGGATATGACTTGGCATCTGAACAACACTGACTCTGTGTATTTTGTGAAGTCTCTTTTCAGATCCTTTGCCAAATTTTATTGATTGCTTGTTCTATTATTATTGAGGTGTGTTGTGCTATTATATTGGCACCCCACTCCAGTACTCTTGCCTGGAAAATCCCATGGATGGAGGAGCCTGGTAGGCTGCAGTCCATGGGGTCGCTAAGAGTCGGACACAACTGAGTGACTTCACTTTCACTTTTC
>NW_011477796.1:6951-7846 GCF_000754665.1 Bison bison bison | reverse complement strand
AAGTGCTGATCTTTCATACTTCCAATAATTTCCTTACATAGTACATTTCCACTTCTTGAGGATTGACATATCCTCGCTACATTAATATCCCAGTTAACTGAGGAATGCCAGGTACCAATGGTCTTGTTAACTGAAGGAAACTGTCTATTACATGTGTGCCAAATTGTATTTTCCAAAGATGGCTACAACAGTGTCCCATCCAAAATGTTCATCTACAATGTGAACTTGACAGTTCTTTCATTGACAGATGGGGTCCGTGTCATTTCCCTTGAATGTTGAGTGGCTTAGTGATTCACTCCTAACCAATAGAATGCAACAGAAGTGATGCTGTGTAATGTCTGAGGCCAGGTCAGAAACAATGATGCAACTTCTAAATTGTCTGATGTGACACTTGCTTTTGGAGCCCTGTACTACCATGTAAGGAATTCTACCACCTTGAGGCTGCCATGCTATGTAGTCCAAGCTACATGGGGAAACCATGTGTAGATGGTAATTCACGTGACAGCCCAAACAAATCTCAGCTGATGGCTCTTGCTATGCATTTGATTTATGAACATAGATACCTTCACACAGGGCTTCCCTGGTGGCTCAGTGGTGTCAAGATTACGACTGCTGTGCAGGAGACACAGGTTCAATCCCTAGATCAAGAAGATTCCCTGGAGAAGGAAATAGCAACCCACTCCAGTATTCTTGCCTGGGAAATCCCATGGACAGAAAAGCCTGGTGGGCTACAGTCCATGGGGTTGCAAAAGAGTCAGACATGACTTAGCAACTAAACAGACAGACCTTCATATAATTCAAGCCCTCAGTTATAGAATCTTCCAACTTGAAACCCCAGACATTCTTTTGTGCCCTGTCTGAATTCCTGATCCACAGAATCCATGAGCATAACAAA
>NW_011477796.1:5666-6033 GCF_000754665.1 Bison bison bison | reverse complement strand
ACTGTTAGAACCTGGTCAGGCTCCTGGAGATAAAACTCACAGAAATGTAGGGCTCCGTTGATGACTGGCTTCCCCTGGAATTTTTATCTCTTAGATTTGACCACATGGAGTCTCCAGAAATTCATCAATTACATCAAATTTATCCAAGTCCAGATTTTCCTATCCCGCTACTGGTTCCCACAGAGGCTTCTGCTGGTTTCTGCTTGTGGGTTTCTGCTAAGTCATGATACTCTGTATCTGTGTGTCTATTTGTCTTTTCAATTTGAGAGACAGTGGTTTGCCCAGTGACCTCCCTTCTCAGATGGATCTAAGAACAGTTGTTGATTTTTCAGTTTCTTCAGCTTTTTTACTTCTCAAGTTGTTTTTT
>NW_011477796.1:5249-5566 GCF_000754665.1 Bison bison bison | reverse complement strand
TGCCCGTGTCCCTCAGCTGTGAATTTCTTAAGGACATTTTAATTTCCTCTCCCACTCCTCTAGGTGTGATAGGATGGCTGGGCGAGCGGGGTGGGGTGGCAGCGGGGGCTAGATATGGGTATTTACCTGCCCTTATGTAGAAAGCTCCATGGGGCTGGAGTTGAGTATTTCCCTTCCCCCAGGTTGGTTAGTCTCTGATAAACCCCAGTAGGTTAGACTCTGGTAAAATAGTTTCCCTTGTTAAGAAGAACAGAAATCAGAGAGGACTTTTCTTTGATATTCACTATGAGAACCTGATTAAGCTCCTGGAGATAAAA
>NW_011477796.1:3762-3941 GCF_000754665.1 Bison bison bison | reverse complement strand
GTTTTTTGCCTTTTAGTATGCCTTTTAATTTTTTGCTGAAAGCCAGACTATGATATACTAGATAAAAGAAACTCTGGTAAGTAAGCCTTTGGTGATATGATGGTAAGGTATGGAGGGAGAAGTGTTTTCCATTGCTATGATTAGGCCTCTATCTTTTTAGTGTGCCCGTGTCCCTCAGC
>NW_011477796.1:0-724 GCF_000754665.1 Bison bison bison | reverse complement strand
TCTTGGTTGTAGGTTATTCCCTTTCATCACTTTAAATATATCATACCATTCCCTTCTGGCTTGTAGAGTTTCTGTTGAGAAATCAGCTGATAGCCTGATGGGAGTTCCCTTGTATGTTATTTATTGTTATTTTCCTTGTTGCTTTTAATATTTTATCTGTCTTTAATTTTCTGTCAGTTTGATTACTGTGTGTCTCGGTGTATTCCTCCTTGAGTTTATCCTGCCTGGGACTCTCTGTGCTTCCTGGACTTGGTTGCTTATTTCCTTTCCCATGTTAGGGAAGTTTTCAGCTATTATCTTTTCAAATATTTTCTCAAGTCCTTTCTCTCTCTTTTCTCTCTCTGGGACCCCTATAATGCGAATGTTGGTGTGTTTAATGTTATCCCAGAGATCTCTTAGGCTGTCTTCATTTCTTTTCATTCTTTTTTCCATATTCTGTTCTGCAGCTGTAATTTCTGCCATTCTGTCCTCCAGGTTATTTATCCATGCTTCTGCCTCAGTTATTCTACTGTGGATTCCTTGTAGCATATTATTCTTCTCTGTTTTGTTTGTTCTTTAGTTCTTGTAGGTCTTTGGTAAACATTTCTTGCATCTTCTCAATCTTTGCCTACACTCTTTTTCTGAGATCCTGAGTCATATTCACTATCATTATTCTGATTTCTTTTTCTGGAAGGTTTCCTGTCTCCAAGTCATTTAGTTGTTTTTCTGGGATTTTATCTTGTCC
>NW_011477795.1:18098-19590 GCF_000754665.1 Bison bison bison | reverse complement strand
TGATCACTTTACAAACAAGTTCTGAAACATAATTCTCTTGTCCCTTTGTCCTATTGCCCACCTCTGCAAGAGTCCAAGATGCTGACTGAATAAATTCAACTACTTATTCACCAATCCTACAGCAAGACTTCTAGGTGTTTGGAGGGTGAGAAATCACATACTCGTATCATTGGGTGATTATTGTATTAAAAAGCACCTGCAAACTCAATGATTTATGACAACAGTCTTTCATTTAGTTCATGATTCTGCGTTGGCAATTTAGCTCAGGTCCATATGTGAGCTTCTTCTGACCTTGACTGTGTTTCCTCAAGTGTCAGCAAGATGCCCCTGCTTCTAGGTGTTGGCTGGTTCTCACCTGGGGTAATGGAGGGCAACCAGACATCATGTCTCTCATCATCTATCAGATACAGTGGTCTTGTTCACATGGTGACAGAAGAGTTCCAGGAGGGAGAGTTGGAGTCTGCCGGGTCTCTTGAAATCTAAACTCAGAGCTGATATGATGTCATTTATACCACATCCTATTTGCTAAAATAAATCACAAGGCCAGACAAGATTCAAAAAGTGGAGAAATATATTCCATTTTTTGATAGTAAGGGCTGCAATGTCACATTGCAAGGGAAGTGGGTATAGATAGGAGTGGAAGTTTGGGGCCACTTTTGCAATTAGCCACATAACTGAAACTTGGAAGCACTATGAATAGGTGGTTTCTCAATTAGTTTTCCCCTACTGCTTAATAATGTTTTTGGTAATTCTTAGGCAGCTCCTGATCACACTTCCCATGGCAGCTGGTTCAGAGTTTTATCATTCTCCTTTAGCCTCTACGTCTGTCACCCACAATATAAGGCAAAAATGTCCCTTAGTCACAGAGAAAATAAAGCTGGGAACACCAACTTCCCTCTACGGTAGAGGGTATGATGAAAATGTAGTCATACCCTCTTGTCTCAGAATAAAAAGAATGTAACATTTTGTCTGAAATTAAGTTGCTTGTGCTGTCTATCCCAAAGCTTCCTGCATCCTCCATTAATAATCTCCTTGTGCTGTGCTCAGTCATGTCTGACTCTTTGCGACTCTATAGACTATAGCACATCTGGCTGCTCTGTCCATGGAAATTATGCAGGCAAGAATACTGGAGTGGGTTGCCATGTCCTCTTCCAGGGGATCTTCCCAACCAAGGGATTGAACCCACATCTTTTTAAATCTCCTGCATTGGCAGGCAAGTTCTTGACCACTAGCACCAGCTGGGAAGCCCAATAATCTCCTTATTCCTCTGTATTCAGTTGGATCCATTGCTTCTGTCATTGCAATTTATCAGTGTGCTTAAATCTCCTTCATCTTAAACTCTCCCATGAGACTACATTTTTTTTTTTTAAGTACTACCGTTCCCATCCCAGCACCAGGACAAAACATCTTCCAAAAGCAGTATATCAGAAACACAATGTGGTAAAATGGAAAGAACATAATATTTGAAGTCAGAAAAAAAGATTAAAAAAGA
>NW_011477795.1:13641-16064 GCF_000754665.1 Bison bison bison | reverse complement strand
ATGACTGAAGTGACTTAGCAGCAGCAGTAGCAGCAGCAACTAACCTTAAGAGAGCTTCCCTGGTGGCTCAGTGGTAAAGAACCCACCTGCTAATGCACGAGAGGAGCATTCGATCCCTAAGCCCAGTGACTTCCCCGCAGCCTAGACTTATGCCTGTTCACTCCCTCAAGGCTGCAAGCCCAGGGGACCCTCCAGGAAGACGTAGAGTTGATCAGTGGGGCCTAGGGGATGGTAGAGACAGGAAAATTACACTGAATGTGGAGCCCCTGGGCTGTGGAGACTAGGGCAAAAGGTTCATGCTGGCAGGCTCATGGGACCAGTCTGTGTGTGCTTGTCTATGTGCCTGACACCATCTGCTCTCAATTCTTTTGACAAGCAGCAGTCCTGGGCTCTTTAGATGTCTGCATGGTAGGTTACAGCAAAAGATGGGGCAGTGATGCAGAGCTGAGTGCCAGCTTAGTGGAGGGAACAGTTGAAGGGTGGTGGTCCTGAGATCTGGCCGAGGGGTTCAGCTGTTCCTTTGCAAACATCTATTCTCAGAGGCCCCACCCCAAGACTGTCGAAGTTTGGGCACTTTTGCATATTGCTCCCAGGTGGCCCTAGTGGTAAAGAACCTGCCTGCCAATCAGGAGATATAAAAAATGTGATTCAATCCCTGGGTCGGGAAGATCCCATGGAGGAGGGCATGGCCACCCACTCCCATATTCTTGCCTGGATAATCTGCATGGACAGAGGAGCCAGATGTGCTACAGTCCATAGGGTCAAAAAGAGTTGGACACGACTGAAGCAACTTAGCACAGCACATGCACATTGCTTGGAAATGCATGGCATTTGCACTCTGGGTCTCTCTGGGGCATGCTTGCTTGTCCATTTCTGCCGCCTTCTGTTATGTGACCACCTCATTTCTTTTTCCTCACTGCCTACCTCCCACACCTCCACTCAGCCATTCAGAAAGCTCCCTGACCAAGATGACTTCTGGGGGCTCCTTACAGCTGGCCTCCACTCGTGATACACTCTGGTCTGAGCCCTGAGAACTGGGGGCTCTGGGAGGAGAAAGTTCTAGGACATCCTTTTCCATTCCCTCTCCTCTGGCACTAGCTAAGTTTGTCCACCACGATGAGAGATGCGGGCTGCTGGATTATGAGTATATGTGTGTGTGTGTGTGTTGGATTATATAGCACGTGCATAGCATCCTGTAGAAAATGATCCCTCCCCAGTCCTCTGCTGCTTCACCCTAAGAAGTCCAACTGGAGAGGTGAAGATAGCAGTTATTTGTAGGAGTTTTGCATTCTCAGCCCCAGCTGGTGCCAAGTCCCAGAGAGGCTTCCCCGTTCGATGTCTACACACCCAGTGCCCCTGCCTTCCATCCCTCACCCTCATTCCCTACCTGGACCAGCTGCTTTTTCTGACCACACTGAGGTCAAAGGTCACTGGGAACACATCAGGTGCAGAGTGATAGGGACAGCCTCTGTCTTATGTTCCTTACCTTATAAGGGAATGTCTTATATTCCCCAAACCCTGGTTCCTGTTCACCTGACCTGGCATCAGAGGAAACTCTCTCTCCAAGTAGGATGCTAGCAGGACTCTGGGCATTAAGCAGGATGTTCAGGGTTGGCCCACAGTTCCGCTGTACTTCCTGGGCACTGTCCAGACTTGGTTTCTTCTGGTCACAACCTTATCTAGATTTCTCCTTCCCAGAGAGGGGACCTCAGATTTCAAATACCCTACCTGGGCTCAGACTCAATCTCCAACAAGTGATGTGGGCATTTTCTTTGCTTTGGGTGGCCCCTACACTGATCCATGATCTGGGAGCCAAGCCTACTTCCAAATCGGGAAAATGAAATGTCATGCTTCCTGATGAGATTCTGGCCAAGGGAAACCACTGAGCCTCCCCGAAGACCTTCCTGAATACTTTCCCAGTGCTCCCACCTGCTTGGGACCAGAGACTCCAGCCCCTGCTGTGGGCTGTTCCTAAATGTTTATCTTCTGCTGTATCTGTGACTGTGGCTCTCAGCACATCCTTTGTGTGTCATGGAGGCATTTATACATGCTTGCACAAGCCCCAACTGCTCTGCAGTTGCTGTGGGCAGCTCTTGTCAGTGGCTGCCTCCCTGTCCAGGCAAGTCACCCAGTGGACCTGTCCCAGGTCAGGGCTTGGGCATCCTGAGGGTCTTGCTTTTCTTAAGCCCATTCAGACTGCACAGGTCCAGGAATTCCAGTCTTTGTCATGGACCATTGTGCAGGGGAAGGAAATGGGGAAGGAGAAGAGAACCAAAGTCAGCTCCCCGAGGCTGAAATCCTCACCAGAATTGCAGCCTGCTCTCTCTTGCCTCTGTTATTTCCAGAATTAACTAACATGGCCACCCAGAGCCTAAGGCAGGGCCCAGCAGCATCTCCAGAGGCTAATATTTCCATTTATTTAC
>NW_011477795.1:8855-11240 GCF_000754665.1 Bison bison bison | reverse complement strand
AATGATTGAAAGTCAATAAGCAGTATTAGGTAACAGAAGATCATAAAAAAGTAGTTAACATGTATTTAAAAACAACAGAAGAAAAGGTGTAAGGAAAAGATCAGAAATACTTGGATGGAAAGAAAGATAATTAATGACACATTTCTCTTTTCAAGTATAGATTTTAAACAAAACAGCAAGATCATCTTGACTGGCAGGAAGCACAAATGTGGAAGGAACATGTATGTTTATAAATAGGTTGTCAGAACCCTCACACTGGCCATGTTTGCAGTAAGATGGTTGTACAACATAAGTAAGTATGTTGAAGGACTAGAAAAGATTCGTTTAAGAGGGAAAAAGTTGAGCTGAAAGTTTTACATTTTCTAATCAAATTCAGAAGGTTACCGAAGTATACCAATACCTGGTTGTGTTGCCTCTATTATGGTGTGCTTGACATATTTCCTAAGATGCTTCTTATAAGCCAGAAAAGATCCATACATAAATTAAACAAGGAGAAAATAATATAAGTCAGTAGTAATCAGGTCTTGAGTTGTATGGTTCAGGGTCTATAAAGTATAGGAATTCATATAATTGTTTTAGATATATTTATTTCAAAATGAAGCTACTTCCTATTAACCAGATGCAGTCCTGATCTGATCATGTTATATATAGCTTGAAATGTATTATATCAATGTTCCCTTTCACTTAATGATAATGATAGCTAACACTGAGTAAGGAATACATTTTGGCCAGGTGCTATGCTTTGTATACCCTATTAGATGCATTGCCTCAATCTCTACAATAAGTCCTATAATTAGGTCCTATTATACACATGATCTGACAAATAAGGAACTTTAAGACACGTTTTATAGATATATAACTTGCCAAAGTTCAGACAGTTAGGAGGTCATGGAGCCAGCACTAAAACTCAAATATTTTGATTCTGAAGTCCATGCTCATAGCCACTACCCTATAATCTGTCATGCAGTTGTGTATTTTATTAAAGTTTCTACACAGATTTCTATCTTTACTGAATTTACACAACCATACACTGCAAACTTCAAACATTCTGTTGTGTTTATTTTTGTTGTTTGCTCTTGGCACATTTAGATTTCTCAATAAATACTGTGTGTGATGATATGATATGAAGCCCTGTTATCTTCAGACTTCCATTAAACTAAGTTATATCCTTCAATGTAATGAATATAATTGACTATTGTTTTGAAACTAATAGAAATAAACATAATATGAAAGAGAATAAACTATTCAGTTATGTTATATGTTATATCCCCACTGAGTAAGCAACAGAGTATGGATTCAATTCAAAACAACTGCCCTCTCACTTTCATAATGACTGTGTTCTATTTGGAATTAGGCAAAACAGCATGGCCCGATCACAGCATAACTTAAAGAACAATTAATTCTCTGTAATAAACTAGAAAAATCATGACTGGATTATGGATCAGGACTGTTCTGTAAAGAAATGAACACAAGATTCCATCCTCCTGTTAAAAACCTACAGTAACTGATTAAGGTAGTTAAGACACTTGTTTTCCTGCCTTGCTTTCCCTGATTTGTGGTAACTGAGTCTTCCATAAATATAAGAAAAGCCTAATCCTCTGGAAAGGAGCACATGATGAAGACTATAAAGTTATTACAAAATACATAAGGGGTACTAATGAATACCATCTAATCATGCACACACAGGTTCCAAGTGAGCAACAAACAAAACAAAACAAATGAAAGAACTGGTCATGAAATTACTATCATACCAACACCAAAATACAGTTCTGTGTGTTTTATATCATGTGTCAGTCTTAATACATTCCAATAGAAATTGAACATGAGTTACATATGTAATTTTACATTTTCTAGTATTTACCACATTAAAAAAACATAAAAAGAAACTAGTGAAATTAATTTTAAGAATAACATCTGTTTATGAAGAAAGCTCAGTTTTCACTCCAATCTCAAAGAAAGGCAATGCCAAAGAATGCTCAAACTACTGCAGAATTGCACTCGTCTCACGTGCTAGTACAGTAATGCTCGAAATTCTTCAAGCCAGGCTTCAGCAATATGTGAACCATGAATTTCCTGATGTTCAAGCTGGTTTTAGAAAAGGCAGAGGAACCAGAGATCAAATTGCCACCATCCGCTGGATCATGGAAAAAGCAAGAGAGTTCCAGAAAAACATCTATTTCTGCTTTATTGACTATGCCAAAGCCTTTGACGGTGTGGATTACAATAAACTGTGGAAAATTCTGAAAGAGATGGGAATACCAGACCACCTGATCTGCCTCTTGAGAAATTTGTATGCAGGTCAGGAAGCAACAGTTAGAACTGGACATGGAACAACAGACTGGTTCCAAATAGGAAAAGGAGTACATCAAGGCTGTATACTGTCAC
>NW_011477795.1:4122-5496 GCF_000754665.1 Bison bison bison | reverse complement strand
AGTTTGTTCATCACCTACTATGTGTCAGGCACTATAGTGGGGACTACCTATGTTTATGTTTTACATTTTAATGAACAAAATAGACAATGTAATGGAAAGAGTTGAAATAAATATTGATTAATACCAATATGAGATGTACATGGATACTGGCCTATGGGTCAAGATAGAATAGTTAGTAATATAACTAATATATTACTAGCTATATAATAGTTAGTAAAATTTTAAAAAGTCAATATTTTGTCCTGATCTGAATCTTTCAAAGTCTGTCTTTAGAAATACATGGATATTTAAATACTTATCTAATTTTCTAATACAATCTTATCACATATCTGTAGTTAAATGGGAAAAGCAACTAAATCCAAATATTTATTGGAGAAGTGACAAATGACTAAATGGAAACCATTTGATTATAGAGATACCATGATTTTTTTCCCAGTATAGTTTAGCTTTTTGATAAAATAGCAAATATTGAACAAGGAGAAAATAGAGTATGAAGTCATTTTTTAAATGGAGATATCACATAGAAACTGTGTCAAGATCAGACCTATTCAGGTTGTGGTAGCAGTCGTTTGTTCTGTCTTTTTAAAAAAGTCCTAATAATTGGTAATTGGCCAATTGCTATTGAAGTAAGTTGGCAGGCAACACCATTTGGGAGTTACAGATTTATTTCCTAAAATGGAGGCTATCTCACAAATTTTTGGCCCTTAGTCTTAAACCTTTCTCTTAGCTAACACCAATGATTACAGAAATGATTTGGTTCCGTGAAGAGTTCTTTCAGAGAGGTCAAAAGTTGATCACACAAATGGCCATGACAAACCTACTAACATCTCTAGAAGGTCGCTCTGACAGAATGGATGACACCAATGTCATGCTGTCTAGCCAAGGTAAGAACAACTTGCTGCTAACATAATTGTTCCAAGATAGGAATATTGAATTATGTAAAGTCACTGTCTCCTGAAGCAGTTATTGCTGAAGTGCATTTATTTCAGTTTGAAACTGTCTTTGATATTCATTGGTTCTGACAGTATGATAAAAGCTAGCTTAGATAGTATGTCCAATACCAATTATACCAGATAATGAAGTGTGCATGTTTTCTTCCAATGTGTTTCTAATCACTAAATTCAGTATATGTACACAGAGTCAGTGGAGAAGGCAATGACAACCCACTCCAGTACTCTTGCTTGGAGAATTCCATGGATGCAGGAGCCTGGTGGGCTACAGTCCATGGGGTCGCAAAGAGTCGGACACAACTGAGTGACCTCACTTTCACTTTCATGCACTGAAGAAGGAAATGGCAACCCACTCCAGTGTTCTTGCCTGCAGAATCCAAGGGACGGAGGAGCCTGGTGGGCTGCTGTCTATGGGGTCACACAG
>NW_011477795.1:0-428 GCF_000754665.1 Bison bison bison | reverse complement strand
ATGGATTTTAACTTATATAGAAATCATCTTCTCACCTCCTTAGTTATGAACAAGAGAATATATTTATGGTCATTTGTTTCTGAATCTACATCACTTAAAAAAAGAGTATATCACTTCAAGGTATATTGTCTATTGAACACACAACATATTGCCCCTAAATTTAGCAGCTTAAAGTAATTAAAAGTATTTGCTGTTGCACACAGTTTTTTTAATATAAATTTATTTATTTTAATTGGAGGCTAATTACTTAACAATATTGTATTGGTTTTACCATACATCAGCATGAATCTGCCACAGGTGTACACGGGTTCCCCATTCAGAACCCCCCCTCCTCCCTCCCCATACCATCCCTCTGGGTTGTCCCAGTGCACCAGCCCCAAGCAACCAGTATCATGCATCGAACTTGGACTGGCAATTCATTTCATATA
>NW_011477794.1:22816-24117 GCF_000754665.1 Bison bison bison | reverse complement strand
AGTTGTGTCCGACTCTTCGCGACCCCATGGACTGCAGCCTACCAGGCTCCTCTGTCCATGAGATTTTCCAGGCAAGAGTACTGGGGTGGGATGCCATTGCCTTCTCCAGCATCATGAATAGGGATGCAAAAATGAAAAATACATCCCCAGCCCTGTGAGACAAAATTTAATTAAAAAAGAATAAACCGTTGCATCAAATTCATGTTTCTCATTTATTATTTTCCTCATTCCATTTTAGAATCAGGCTATTTGAGGAACTTCATCATGCCCTATCTTTATGGCAGAAAAGTGCTACTGTGTTGATCCCCTACCACCAAAACAATAATGCCTTAAAGTTAAGGGCTATCATTTTCTTGCTGATAATTATCTCTCTTCTAGTTTTAAGACACTATAATTTTACACTATTTGAACAGCAAAATCAATTGAGGTTTATCCCCCATTCAATTGTTTGCTGAAATAGTAGAAAGGGATGTGAACATATAGAGTTGGAAAATTAAGTTTAAATAAATATAAGCAGCCTTTTTTACAGGAGAGCTTTCATGCAAGTGCTAATGTATACTATGAATCTCTGAGAAACAAACAAACTTTGAAACTTCCCAAAATGATTTGACCAGAGAAATATTTCCTGAGAAGCACATTTCCATTAAGATCCAAACCTGGATGAAATCTGTCCTGCCTCACACTGATTATCTGTTATTTCTACAGTATCTACTCAATGCCACTTGCATTTGCCCTGCCTTTGTAATCTTACTATCAGTATTCTTGCTAAAGTCTAGATTACATGTTACCAGGACTACTGCTCTGGCTTTCTAATGCATGGATGTATCAGACATCCTCAGGGAGCAGTGGTTGTGCAGAACAGCACTTCTGGCTAGCAGAGTCCACGTATTGCTTCTATGAGACTTCATATTCATTGCCTTGTATACCCATTCTCATCTCCAGGAAACTTGTCTCTCTTTATGCAACTATATTTCTAGGACATACTATATGTTTAGAAATATCAATAGATTGCTTCTTAGGGAATAATGAAAGTGAAAGTTTTAGTGGCTCACTTGTGTTACAACTCTTTGCAACCCTATGGACTCTAGCCCGCTGAGCTCCTCTGTCCATGGGATTCTCCAGGCAAGAATACTGGAGTGGGTAGCCATTCCCTTCTCCATTGGATCTTCCTGACCCAGGGATTGAACCCCAGTTTCCTGCATTGCAGGAAGCTTCTTTACCATCTGAGCCAGCAAGGAAGCCCATAATGTATGAATACAATTAGATTTGCCTTCATTATATGGTTTCTCAGAATTTTTCCT
>NW_011477794.1:18177-19340 GCF_000754665.1 Bison bison bison | reverse complement strand
TTCCCTGTCCATCACCAACTCCCAGAGCTTATTCAAACTCATGTCCATTGAGTCAGTAATGCCAGCCAACCATCTCATCCTCTGTCGCCCCCTTCTCCTGCCTTCAATCTTTCCCAGCATCAGGGTCTGTTCCAATGAGTCAGTTCTCATCAGGTGGCCATAGTATTGGAGCTTCAGCTTCAACATCAGTCCTTCCAATGAATATTCAGGACTGATTTCCTATAGGATTGACTGATTGGATTTTCTTGCAGTCCAAGGGAGTCTCACGAGTCTTCTACAACACAACAGTTCAAAAGCATCAATTCTTCGGTGCTCAGATTTCTTTATGGTCCAACTCTCACATCCACACATGACCACTGGAAACACCATAACTTTGACTAGATGGACCTTTGTTGACAAAGTCATGTCTCTGCTTTTTAATATGCTGTCTAGTTTGGTCATAGCATTTCTTCCAAGGAGCAAATCTCTTAATTTCATGACTGCAATCACCATCTGCAGTGATTTTGGAGCCCAAGAAAAGAAAGTCTGTCACTGTTTCCATTGTTTTTATTTGCCATGAAATGATGGGACCTGATGCCATGATCTTCATTTTTTGAATGTTGAGTTTTAAGCCAGCTTTTTAACTCCCCTCTTTCACTTTCATCAAGAGGCTCTTTAGTTCCTCCTTACTTTCTGCCATAAGGGTGGTGTCATCTGCATATCTGAGGTTATTGATATTTCTCCTAGCAATCTTGATTCCAGCTTGTGTTTCATCCAGGCCAGCATTTCGCATGATGAATTCTGCATATAAGTTAAATAAACAGGGTGACAATATACAGCCTTGATGTACTCCTTTCCCTATTGGGGACCAATTCATTATTCTGTGTCTGGTTATAACTATTGCTTCTTGACCTGCATACATTTTCTCAGGAGGCAGGTCAGGTAGTCTGGTATTCCCATCTCTTTAAGAATTTTCCAGTTTGTTGTGACCCACACCGTCAAAGACTTTGGCATAGTCAATAAAACAGAAGTAGATGTTTTTCTGGAGTTCTCTTGCTTTTTCTGTGATCCAACGGATGCTGGCAATTTGATCTCTGGTTCCTCTGCCTTTTCTAAATCCAGCTTGAACATCTTGAAGTTCACAGTTCACATACTGTTGAAGCCTGGCTTGGAGAATTTTGAGC
>NW_011477794.1:13465-14761 GCF_000754665.1 Bison bison bison | reverse complement strand
TCTGTCTGTAGTTCTTCAGGCACTCTGTCTGTCAGATCTAATCCCTTGAATCTATTTCTCACTTCCACTGTATAATCATAAGGGATTTGATTTAGGTCATTTCTCAATGGTCTAGTGGTCTTCCCTAATTTCACTTTAAGTCTGAATTTTAGAGAAATGCAAATCAAAACCACAATGAGGTATTATCTCACACTGATCAGAATGGCCACCATAAAAAGGTCTACAACAATAAATGCTGGAGAGGATTTGGAGAAAAGGGAATCCTCTTACACTGCTGGTGGAAATGCAAACTGGTACAGCCACTATGGTGAACAGTGTGGAGATTCCTTAAAAAACTGGAAATAGAACTACCATAGGACCCAGCAGTCCCCTGCTAGGCATACACACCAAGGAATTCATATTTGAAAGAGACACATGTACCACAATATTCATTGCAGCACTGTTTACAATAGCTAGGACATGGAAGCAACCTAGATGTCCATCAGCAGACGAATGGATAAGGAAGTTGTGGTACATATACACAATGGAATATTACTCAGCTATAAAAAAGAACACATTTGAGTCTGTTCTTAATGAGGTGGATGAAACTGGATCCTATTATACAGAGTGATGTAAGTCAGAAAGAGAAACATCAATACAGTATATTAATGCATATATATGGAATTTAGAAAGATTGTAATGATGATCCTATATGCAAGGCAGCAAAAGAGATACACATTTAAAGAACAAACTTTTGTACTATGTGGGAGAAGGGAAGGGTGGAATGATATGAGAGAATAGCTTTGAAACATGTATATTACCAAGTGTAAAACAGATAACCAGTGCAAGTTCAATGCTTGAAGCAGGACACTCAAAGCCTGAGCACTGGGACAACCCAGAGGGATGGGATGGGGAGCGAGGTGGGAAGGGGTTTTGGGACAGGAGACACATGTGTATCCATGGCTGATTCATGTTGATGTATGGCAAAAACCACCACAATGTTGTAAAGTAATTATCTTTCAATTAAGATAAATTAATTAACACAAAATCCAAAGTTAGAGGCACAAATCAGTTCATAGACAGTGAAGCAGAGACAAGGCAGTGACTCTGGGTACCCCTGGGCCTTGGAGTCAAACCAAAGAGAAAAGCCATCTGGTTTGATGGGAGCAATAGAAGAATGTGTAACCCTAACTTGGTCTGTGCTTCTGTAATCCATACAGGCAGCACTCCCTAAAGACAGCAAGCATTGGTCAGATTATTATATCAATATATAGAATATATAAATAACAACATCCTACTGTATAGCACAGGAACTTT
>NW_011477794.1:8228-10450 GCF_000754665.1 Bison bison bison | reverse complement strand
TTCATGCATTGGAGAAGGAAATGGCAACCCACTCCAGTGTTCTTGCCTGGAGAATCCCAGGGATGGCAGAGCCTGGTGGGCTGCCATCTATGGGGTCGCATAGAGTCGGACACGACTGAAGTGACTTAGCAGCAGTAGCAGCAGCCCAGTACATTAGATGGCTATATTTTGTGAATATGAAGTCCTCTCCATAATCATCTGGATACATCTTCAGATCATATGAGTGAGGGTTGGTGGTAGAAATGCTAAAGGATGACCTGTGGCTTCTGCTTTTCAGACAGAGACTTTAGATAAACACAAATATGCTTATATGCAAATGAACTTGAAGAAACACCGAGGTCATTAAAAAGACCCTAGCGCTAGAGGAGACAGTTTTCATTTCTCTAAATTATTTCTGACCTGATTCTTTTTTATCTTGCTTATAATAAGAGATCTGTTAGATATAGTATATTGGACACCAACTTAGGCTCAACTTCTAAGGGCAGTTTTCCATTCTTAAGGTATAATTATCTATAGACAATTAGCTGCAGGTGGTAAATTAATAGACACAGTTCATTACACATGAAATTAGCCAACTGTTGGCTTTGGGGGCTAGTTTCTGGAACAATTGACCACTTAAACCTTATTTAGTGAGTTCAAGCAGCCGATTACGCATAACAATTATTTGATCATCTAATTTTTCCACAAGCAGTTAATCTGGAACTGACAATTGTATGTGATTAATAGAATGGCTGTGTAAGCTCTTTCATTATAAAGGTGTCTTGTAAGCCTGCCTAGAACACTGAGGGGAGAATGCAAGAGGATCAGAATAGATTCAGTCTGTACAAGAGGTATCATGCAGCTGTCACAGATTCGTGCAGGCAGGCAAGAAGGTTTAGAAATTTAGATTCAGTCAGTAAACATGAGCTCCAATACTTTGGCCACCTGATGTGAAGAGCTAACTTCCTGGGAAAGACCCTGATGCTGGGAAAGATTGACGGCAGGAGAAGAGGGCGACAGAGAATGAGGTGGTTTGATGGCATCACCAACTCAAGGGACATGAGTTTGAGTAAACTCAGGGAAATAGGGAAGGACAGGGAAGCGTGGTGTGCTACAGACAATAGGGTCACAAAGAGTCGGACATGACTTAGAGACTGAATGGCAACAACAAGTAAACATGTACCAAGTGCCTACTTTGTGCCAGGCACCATTGTTGGTACGAGAATACAAAGAGAGAAAAAATACATTCTGTGCTTTCAAGTAGCTTGCAATCTAGCTGTGTATATATCAAGTATTATATGACAATAGGTATAAAATCAAAGTGCTGTAGAAGTTTTGATGAAAATGATAAATTGTTTTAAAATTATGTACTCTATCTCTACTGTTAGTCTAAGCCACCATAATTACATGTCTGAATTTCTACAAGGCTGGCCAATTCTTGGTTATTTGGTTGTCTGCCCACATACTATCTCCTCAGAGAAGCCGTTCTCATCACCTTCATTGAAATAAACTCACCACTCTAATCCTCAGTCACTTGTTTTTCTTCGTAGGTCTTATCATTACTCAAGCTTATATTGTGTATTTATCTTCTGATTAAACATCTCTGAAGTAGACTGTAAGTCTTCTGATAGCAGGATCATTATATATATTGGTCATTGCTCTATGAGTTGCCAGAACAGTGTGTTTCATAGATTATCTTTTCAATATTTTAATTATATGACTTATAGACTAGATCATCATTGAGGGTTTCAGGAAGAAAATGTTATTTTACCTTAGGTATTTTTGGATTGTTGCCACTGATTAAGTACTGCTGTGTTTCAGTCAATGCAAATATTTGGCCTTGTGGAATGAGCTTTCACTTCATAGGATAGAGAAGATGAGCAAGGGAATTTCTAGCAAGTTAAGAAAACTTTTTGAGCAAGGAAGGGATGTGTTCAGAGCTACATTTGAAACAGACAGGCAATAGGACTCTGCAGCAGGCCCTCACAGTGGCTGATATTAGAGAAGAAAAAGTGGGCAATATAGTCATTTCAACAGTCTGAAATTAAAAAAGGTTTATTAAGTAGAATACAATATTCTAGGATTCAAATACTATAACCTGTGTCTGCAGTTGAATTTTTTCAAGGCCTAATGAGGGAGACACATGGCATTGTCACAAAGACTAAACATATTGACTGTGGGCTGAAATATAGGGTTTATATTATGGTTAACACCTTGCTCCCTGGCCCCCAATTGCAAAGCTT
>NW_011477794.1:4539-5242 GCF_000754665.1 Bison bison bison | reverse complement strand
ACATGACTGAGCAACTGAACTGAACTGAACTCCTGCAGGCTGATTCTTTACCACTGAGCCACCAGGGAAGCCCCCAAGCAATGGTACTAGATCATTTACTGTTTCCTTGGAATATGATGAAAGACTGTTCTATCTGTAAATACAGGAAATTTCCAACGCACTTTGCTTTGCTTATTTGCTTTACTAAAGTTGTATAAGGTTTTGCAGGGTAAGGTTTATCATACAAGTTTTAGATGACTTATTCCCAATTCTATCAAAAACAAAAGACAACAATGTCTGTAAATTTCAGCATGGGGATTTAAAATTTCACATAATGTAAAATTCACTGAGCCTGAGAATCCATGGGACAGTTTACCAGGTGCTGGGAGTGTAAATCTCCCCAAAGCCCTTTAGTTATTCTGTCTTCCTGTCTCAGTTCATGTATCATCGCTAAAGGCAGGGATTTTTAAGGCTTAAACCCTGCAAGGATATTGTAATTGCTAATACTAAAGAATTCTCCTACATCAGCTGCCATTGGGTTATTGAATACATTGTATTTACAAAAAAATGTTCAGAGAGTTTGTCTTTTCCCATCTTATACTTTAAAAAATTTTTTATTGCAGTTGATTTACATGTTGTGTTAATTTAAGCACTCCTGCAAAGTGATTCAGTTATACACCACACACACACACACACACACACACACACATACACACACATATAC
>NW_011477794.1:0-262 GCF_000754665.1 Bison bison bison | reverse complement strand
ATTTCCTGTCTTTTTGATGACAGCCATTTTAACAGGTGTGAGGTGATTATCTTGTTGTTTTGTTTTGCATTTCCCTGATGATTACTGATGTTGAGCACCTTTTCATATACCTGTTGGCAATTTGTACACCTTTTTGTGGAAAAAATGTCTATGTAGTCCTTCTGCCCATTTTTCAATCAGATAGTTTGTTTTTCTTTTGAGTGGTAGGATTTTTAAAAATTACTTTTTTAGACATTAACCCCTTCTCAGATACATGACTTGC
>NW_011477793.1:15047-16368 GCF_000754665.1 Bison bison bison | reverse complement strand
CTGTGTTGAATAGTAGTGGTGAGAGTGGGCACCCTTGTCTTGTTCCTGACTTTAGGGAAATGCTTTCAATTTTTCACCATTGAGGATACTGTTTGCTGTGGGTTTATCATATATGGCTTTTATTATGTTGAGGTATGTTCCTTCTATGCCTGCTTTCTGGAGGGTTTTTGTCATAAAGGGATGTTGAATTTTTGTCAAAGGCTTTCTCTGCATGTATTGAGATAATCATATGGTTTTTATCTTTCAACTTGTTCATGTGGTGTATCACATTGATTGCAAATCCATAAGTTCTTTAAACTGCTTACACAGTGCCAGCTTACCACTTCCTACTTCCGACTCCAGTTCCATAACTATTGCTGAAGCTTCAATAAGGCACAGCTTTCTAGGCTACATTTTCTCTTACTTAGATCTCTGAAAAGCATACAAATTGATATGAATTTTGAAGGAAGATGAGGAGAAAACCACTTTCCAACTGAGTACAGTCAATGTGAATACAATTTCACTTTTCTCCATGAAATAGCCCTGAGGTCTCCCAGAGATCTGTGAACATTGAATTTAATCAGAGACTGTAGTAGCATGGGATTATCAGTCTACTTTAGCAAAAATGTGATGTACCCCAGTGCTCTTGCTTGAGTGACTGGAACACCTCATTCTGGATAGACTTAATGACAGCATCAATTCTATTTAAAAAAAAAAAAAAAACAACTCTGGAAATGTCAATTCAAACTTCTAACATCAGGCTTCTCATCCTATAATGAATGAAGATACTAATTACCAAGGTCTATATTATACTCTAAGCATCAAAAATATACCACAAATTGTCTGTTCTTTTCAGGTTTCATGGTATATCACCAGCATTCCTTGGGAAGTCTGTGGCATAATAGTAAGAACACAAACCTTGAAGCTGGATAAAGTAGATTTAAATTCCAACTCTGAAAATGAATGCTTCTGATATCTTAGCCAATTATTTTAGATAGAGTAGCAATACCTATCTCAATAGGGTTAATGCCACATAATGTATATAAAAACACCTGGCATAACACCATGTGCATAGTAATAATAATAATGATAGAACCGTTAACTGAACACTTAATATGGGTTCATTGTACTAAGTACTTTATATTCATTATACAAATTAATATATCTAACACCATTTTGTTCATGATCCTTCATAACTCTGGGTGTGAACATGGATGTATCACAACTTTGGAGTTGTGATGCCATTTATTGTCTTGAAACTGGATTCTCTTAAAAATATACACACATATATGCACCCTTAGGCAAATGTCCTACTCCCTATCTTTCCTTGACTATTAAACCT
>NW_011477793.1:9460-12238 GCF_000754665.1 Bison bison bison | reverse complement strand
TTTCTGCCATAAGGGTGGTGTCATCTGCATATCTGAGGTTATTGATATTTCTCCTGGCAATCTTGATTCCAGCTTGTGTTTCTTCCAGCCCAGCGTTTCTCATGATGTACTCTGCATATAAGTTAAATAAGCAGGGTGACAATATACAGCCTTGACACACTCCTTTTCCTATTTGGAACCAGTCTGTTGTTCCATGTCCCATTCTAACTCTTGCTTCCTGACCTGCATACAGATTTCTCAAGAGGCAGTTCAGGTGGTCTGGTATTCCCATCTCTTTCAGAATTTTCCACAGTTTATTGTGATCCACACAGTCAAAGGCTTTGGCATAGTCAGTAAAGCTAGTGGATGTGTTTTCTCCACACTCTTTCTTTCCTCTCCATGATGATCGTACAGACCATGTGTTAAAGATGTTGGTGGTGTAAGATTGAAAGAGTGTGGGTCCCTGAAATGTTGGTTAGGATAGAGGCTCATCTGCTTCCTCCTGATCACATTGGATTTTGACTTGAATGAAAAAAAAAAAAAACTTTACTGAGTTAAGCCACCGATATCTTGAGGTTTGTTACAGTATTTAGCCTATCCTGACAAATTCATCCTATCATTGTACTTATCATATACTATTATAAATTGCCTGTTTTATTTCTCTCTCTCCACCATTAAAACTGTAAGTTCCTTGAGGTCAGGGCTGGTGTCTATTTATTCATTATTGTATCCCCAGTATTTAGTGCAGGGTTAATAATTACAATAATGGGTATATTGTAAGAATATAAGAATATAATAAACAAGTGTATATGTACTGACAGCATTCCTCCTTATTGTCTCACTAATAAGAATCACTCTTAATGAAAGAGGAGTTGCTAATTCTTGACTAATACTCAATGCTTCTCCTTAAGTTTTGACTATAGGAGGGTGGAAATTTGTAATGATTTTGATCTAAATGATAAGTTACAATGATCAACCCGTGGCTTACTCTCAGTGGATGTGAAGACCCTTATTCTACATAATTGAATCACATTTTAAGTTGCTTGTAAGCAGCCAACAGAATTTTTCTAAAAAGCTGAATTTCTTTTATGAAGTCCATAGATGTCAGTATAACATAAAACAAATATACTGAAAAGTGGTTCATGGAGTATAAAGTATGCATAGCAAAGATACTTTGAAATTCATGTATATGGGGTCTATAAAATTACACTTGTGATTAGTCATTCTGGATAAAAATCCAACCAACCAACCAAACATAATTAGCTGAACTAATATTTGGCAATATGTAACCAAAAAAATTTAGTTGAGAGACTTTCCCATTTTTACACGTTGAGCAATCATATATAGAAAATAAGCTTAATGTTTTTAAAATGTGTGTTTATAATCCTCAAGCAAATTTAACTGAAATTTCCTCAATCTCTAGCAC
This sequence comes from Bison bison bison, assembly GCF_000754665.1. Lineage (NCBI taxonomy): Eukaryota > Metazoa > Chordata > Mammalia > Artiodactyla > Bovidae > Bison > Bison bison. The sequence continues at coordinate 10,833 of NW_011477793.1, read as the reverse complement.
ATGTGTTGAAATATGACAGGCATTTTCTAACCTGGCAGGAAAGAGAAACTTGCAAGGTTAGGCGGAAATGTTTTTCGCTGAGTCTTAGAAAAGGTCACTGAAAAGATTTCTGAGAATCTTCTAGAACATTCAGGCTGTGCTACTTCCTGAATCAGTATGTCCAGTTGAAAAGGAAACTGAACCCAAAAGAAATGAAACAAAACAAAACTGGGGGTTATCTCAGGGTCTACTTCATCCCAAATAAGCATTTTGCTTTTATTTTTCAACTATCCTTTTGGCTTTGTTTGATGCAACCTGAGTATGTGAGGTATTATGCCGTGCCACAGGCACTGATTGTTTCTGCTATAATTCAATACACTGGGTCTACTCATTTTTACAGTTCTGCACATATTCTAATAACAGATCTTCTAAGGAAAGTGCAGAGTGACAGGCAGCTATTGTGCTACTATTAATAAAAGACAATAAAGATAAGGTTGCAATTTTCCAAATGAAAGTTTTTAGTTATAATTGCATATGTAGCACATTCCTTAACCCACTTACATAGAAGACATTGCCAATTACTTCTGAGAGTCAAAAGGGGACAATTAGGTCCATATTCATACATTAATAAGCATTGCATTATTTAAACCTGTTTTTCTCTTTAATCTATGAAAATGAGAATTGAGCAGTGGCAATGGAAACATTAAAGTAGTAATTACCTTCTTCCAAGCGCAGCTTTTCACATAAACACATTTCAGCTGGCAGGTTTAGTAGTTATTTTTCAAAACTAAAATTTGGTAAATAAACCTCATTGTCTCTGTAGAAATAGCCTTTAAAATACAGAATACCAAGTTACCTTAGAAACATCTCTAAGGAAAGTGATTTGCTACAAATACGGCAAACTTCCTATTTCTTATTTTTGAAAGTCTGCCTTCATAGAATATGCTAGAATCTCCTTTTTTTTGTTTTTTTTTTTTCTTTTTGGAAAAAAATTCAGCCGGATGAGGAGCAGGAAGTCGCCTCACATTTTCATTAATTGGCATTTAGTGCGAGACTCTGGAGAGATTGGGGAGCGTGACTATTTTAGATGCTGGACATTAATCACCAAAGTGCTCACAGGCTCTCTCTGTTGTGACATGAGTCTCTTACACTGAATATTCAACAACAGGCTAATGTTTGACATTTGTTATGTGGGTTGGCTGATAGTTAATAAAATTAAAGCCATAAAGAAAATTACTCCCTGACTTGCTTGAGGGGTAGATTTTACTTTACCAAGTATCAGGAACTAAACAATCGTGAAATCCAAACAAAGTCCCACTTTAATCAGGGTATTTTGTGGAGTTTAGGTCACACTGCACATTGATTATTTGGCACGTGATGTGGAGCCCCAGCTC